>NW_006239221.1:573498-579804 GCF_000226075.1 Solanum tuberosum
ATTTTCCCCCCCCCCCCCCCCCCCCCAAAAGAGAGTGGTAAAATCAAAATTTTGACTCGTGACTACAACAACAACAACTACGACTCAGTGCCAAATAAGTTGGGGTCAGCTAGATAAATCCTCATTTCGTCATTTAAGCTCACATCATATCATGATTGTGGGCAGGAGAGACAAATTACCAAAATGCAAAACACAAAGTTCGTACCTAGGTGGAAACGATTGTCGTGAATAAGCTTATAGGAATGATTGGATTTCACTTTGTTATATGACAACACACCAAGGCAAGTTCAAAACACGATACTTATACCAACCGTACAAGTTACAATTCTAAGGCATCAAGAGGCTAACTTTCCCTAAGAAAACACAATTTCGGGCTTTATATCAAGAAGACCAAACCAGTGATTTCACATGGAGAATGACAACCCCATAGAATTGTTCTGAAACTCATGCCGTGTTACCAGAAAGTTGACAAGTAAGTGTGAAGTAATTCTACACATCATATAAATACACACCATCTCTGCTCACTACAGAGGTAAAAAAAAAGAACTCCTCAGTTAGAATGGACGAAACTTAGTTAGTATCGAGACAAGTCAAACTCAGTTATGCATAGTTCAATTCGAGAGAACTATCAAGCTCAGTTATGTATAACTACCTGAAATTGAAGCTAGCTATACCTATGAACAGTTAGAATGGACAGAACTTGTTATCCTCCTCTCATGCATAAGTCACTTGCGGTTTGTCCATTAGTTTTACCTTTTCTTTGGTATCATTCCATTACTCGAACTAAATCGTTGACACAAGGGATCTGTTTAGCTAAAAAACTCAGTTTCATTTTATCTCGAGGAAGTGAGAAGCATCATTCTTTATATTAGAGTACAAGTAAATGCTCTCCTAATAAGACATATGAGCATTGAACAGAGAGCGCTTTCCTTCAATGGGCTCTATGCAGTGCAAATTCGGATTAGTTCATCCAACGAGTACTGGATACTAACACACGAATCTCTGTAAAACAAGCAAAATATGCTCTCCTTATTAGATTTTGAAGTCATACGAGGTAAAATCTATTCGGATACTAATGTAGGAACAATTTACCTACGTTTATGCAATTAAACTAGCAAATGAGGACAATTATTTTATAGAACAAGCTGAAAATTACCTTCTTAGCTTGTGATCCAATCTCTGCTTGGCTTCTCTAGCTTTTTCACCTAAATCCTCATTGTTATATCCATGGCTTCCTATACTTCTTTGCTCTATCTGCTCATTCAAATGCAAAACACAAGAATATACTTAAAAATTCATTCTTTCACTCAATTTACATCAAAATTCTCCAAAAAGGTAGAGGTGAAAGTTTGGGGGTGGGGTGGATGCACAGAGGCGGATCCAACATTTGAAGTTTATGAGTTCCCGCAAGGTCTATAAGTACTAATATACCATAATAACTGAGTTCACATTCAGATATAAAAAAAGAAAGCTACTAGTTCACGTGAACCCATAACTCGTACTCTGCATCCACCACTATACTTATAGTGGCGGAACCAAAATTTTCACAAAGGGGATTCAAAATATAAAAAAAGTAAACACACAAGATCCAACATTTGAAGTTTATGGATTCTGCAACAACTATAAGTTAATGTATATCATAATAGCTAGATTCTCAATCAAATATTTATAGATATTCAGTGAATTCCTTAATATACAAGATCTAAGCAAAAGCTATTGGTTCACGTGAATTAGTACCTCATACTCTACACAATCAGAATTTTCACTAACGAGATTCAAAATATAAAAAAAGTAAACATATAAAGAAGGCAGGAAATTCAACATCAACTATATAAACATTAAAGACTAATTTTTGACTAATATATAATGTAATTTTTCGACGAAGGACAAATGAATTGTTGAGTAGCATACCATGGAAGAAGCAGAAGGGGCAAGTGAATCAAATGATCTGAACTGATAACCCCTTTTTGCAATACACAGAATTCCAACAAACAAACCAGACATTTTACATTTATGATTGTGATTTTAGCAAATTTTGGAGAAATTGAAACAAAATTATGAACATGATATTTATGATTTTTGTGTACAAGATTTGTCTTTTGGGATGTTGATTGGAGAAAAGAATTTAGGATATGTATTCCAGCAAAGATGAAACTTTAAGAAAGAACAAAAGAATGATTGTGTAACAAAAAAGCTAACGTGTCTAAAAAAAAAGAGAGAAAAAAAATGTGCACCATAATTGCATAAAATAAAATATCAGACACTTCAATTCGATTTTAAGTTGACCTCGTAAACACACAAATTTTATATGATATTGAGTCATCAACCTATAAGAATATTGGTTGATTCTCATTAGATACACTTCGTATTCAAGGGGATTTGAACCTGAAACCTCCTGATTAAGAATAAAGGAATAGTTATTAGGTACCACTCCACCACAATCCTCATTAATTTACGTCTTTGATTCAACGTGATATTTCAGTGGTAATTCAATACGTATTTATTATATTAATTAACAATATTGTGATAAAAAAAAAATTGAGAAAAAGATAATTGCATTATAATAATAGCATTAAAGAAGTGTTTCGGTAAATTACAAAAAATATTGATTTTGCTTCTTCATTTATAAGAGGTAAAGTATCAATAAGGGAGGTGGTAAGAATTTTTCATTTTCACTTCTAAAGTTATAAAAATTAAAATCATGTAAAAATATCAAAACTCCTTAAAAGGGGTTTACAGAAAATGGGCAAAGTATTGATTCTTATTTATTTATTAAAAAAAATTCTTTATATACCAAAAAAAAAAAAAGAGTGAAAATATGCAATTATACTTGATGTTGAATTGAGTTAATTAGCTTTATCTCAAAATATCTTTTGTTCCTTTCCACTATATGTATGTTGTCGGAAGGAAATTTTTTTGCGTAATCCGTAAAATTATTTTTATGATTAGAAGGTTACAAATTTAAGCGATAAAAATATAATACGTAATAAATTTTTATGGTCCGTTCTTTTTTTAATCTTACATATAGTAAAAAAATAGTATATTAAATAAATAACCCTCTTTACTTACTTTATATATGTTGGGATTATGTCCGTTATAATATTCTTTTAACATACTTAAGACTACAAAATTATATATATTAAGTTTCCCTCTGTGACTTTATATATGTTTTTCAATATATTTATCACATTAAATATATTGTGACCTTTCTAATTAGGCACCACACTTATTTATTATATTCTTCATTGACTATAAACTCAATAGTATCGACTTTTTGCACCTCTTCTGTATAATTTTGTAGAAATAAAATTGTGTCTTTGTATGGTTAGTGTCTGTATTCAAGTTCGACAAATTTATATTAATATTTGAGGTACCGCTACTTTGATAATAAATCTATTCGTTTCAACACCTCAAATACAATGAAGGGATAAATTTCTTAAAAACACATCATTATTCAATCAAATAATTAATTAAATTTTCTGTAATTAACTAAACAACACTCACCTCATATATTTTAAGTAATCATCACATGGCTATTATGACCAAATTTAAAGAATTAGTAACAAAATAGTGATTAGTACCGAAAATCACAAGCTAATTAATAAGTTTCCATTCGTACAAGTAAAGTCACTAATGGCCTAATTAATTAATAGCAAATTAGATTATCTTTTTCTTCTTCTTTTGGTTTATGTCTAAGTGTCATTTTGATTTGATTAGGTGGAAGTCACTTGATTAACAAATCATATTAATCAACTAGTGTACCGTAAAAATGACAAAAATAATTCTTTTTAATACATATTATTTTTTGATTAACCAAAAAAAAAATGAAGAATCGAAACTCTCCAATGTCAAAGTTTTTAAAAAATAGTATCGGTATCAATCAAAAAATCAAAGGACTGAAATTGAATAATCGAATTGATTTGGTTCATATTTTCAATTATTCGATATTTATGTCCACTCCTAATTCATAATTCACTTGCAAACAAAATAATACTAAGATACATTATTATTTTTATAATTATATGGGACCAGACAAGATAGTGAAAACTAATTGAATTATTGAATTATTGAAAATTTTCTTTCATGGTGGGATCCAAAAAAAAAGAAGTCAGATAGTGATATTTGGTTCGATTTAAATCACTTGTTCCAATTGATACTCAATTGCCATATGATAATCAATAATGGAATTTTTCACAAAAATCAATTACTGTAACAGAGAAATTGATGAGAATGATACTCTCTTTTTTTCTTGAGCTAATTTTAGGGCGTGAATAGGTCCAATCTAATTTGACATAGTATCAGAGTCATACTTAATGATCAGATGTGGGGGCCTCGGACTATGCGGGGGTTGTGAACATTCTCTCGATTCATGATTATACACGCACAAAACGAAGTGGAACTTCAAATAAAGAATGTCTAGTCCAGCTATGAAGGGAGGGGTGAGGGTGCGTTGAGAATGATTTCACATCGGATAGAAACGAAAACTCTAGACTCCTTATAAGGATTGAACAATTATCCTTCCTTTGAGTTAGCTTTTGACAAGAGTTAGACTGCTTATATAGTCACTCAACCAGAAAGTGTATTTTAATTTCATTAGCAATTTAATGACATAACACACAATATTTAAAGCCAAAATAATTAAAACTCACCCAAATTCTCCCAATCCACCATAGCTCACACTACATAAAGTTTTTTCTTAAAAGATAAAAAAATAGTCAATAGGTTCAATTGCTTGACACCTATTATATCTATATATATATTTTTGTACATTTTAGAAAATCTTGGACACCTACAAGTTGTAGAAAGAGACATGCAACTTCCTTCCAATTTCCTAATTATGCACTAGTACTAGTCAAAATTATTGTCATTCTACAACATGGACAATGTGCATTGGATTCTAGCCATGGCACCAAACACTTGGAATGGAACTTGTGGGCACATGTCAATTGCATTAAGTTATCACTAATCTTGAATTGATCCAAGCAAATTGTACATTCATCTTGTTCTTGAGATTTCCAAATCATTTTTGCCCAATTGAACTTCTTTGATCCACTTTTCTTTAATCTTGAAAATACTTCTCCTTGCAAATTTGGCCTATTATCCAACATCTCTTGGCTTTGGTTTGGTGGTTGTCTATTATTGGGACTCCTAAATTCAATATCATCACAAGAAGAAAAATACAATTTAGTGACATGAGGATAAAGAGTCAAACAATTAATGGTTGAAGTTGCAAGTTAGAAACTACTCCTATATGTGGTTTTCCTAATAGGTTTAAGTTTTTCTGTATCGTTTGGTACGTGGAGTAAGGTGAGATATTCAAAGGATAAACTCGATAAGAAATTTGTATCATCTTTGGTTTGACAGTATAAATTTATCTCAGGCTTAGTCTTGAATATCCCACCTTATCCCATTAGAAACAATCTTCGGGTAGTTAGTTTTACATGTGATGGCGGGCTAGTACCTATTTTTTTAAGTTACTAATTATAGTATAGTACAATTATTTGTTTATAGTTGCCTTACAAGTGACCTGATTATGTAATTATTATCTTTTTACTCAACTCGAGTCCTGTCATGATCGCGCACTCGACGAAAGAGCCTGTCGACTTGAGTCGAGCTAACTTTCGATCGAGGATGAGTGCATAAGACTTAAACTCGTCACTAATATGAGCCTATATAAAAAAACAAGGTATTACCGCTTTTACTTGGTAAATTTATCTTTAATTACTCTATACAAAGTGACTGTGAGTACATAGAATTTAAACTCTTTGCTAACATGAACCTAAATCAAGAAAGGAACAAATTGAGTTTTTCACCTCTTATTTTGTGATTTCCATCTTGCACTAAGCCTATCATCCAACCTTTGCTTGGCTTCTCTTGCAGCTTCACCTAGTTTCTCATCTTGATATGCTTGACTTGTTGCACCCCTTTGCTATTAATTCAATTATGCAAGAAAACACACAAGAATTAGTACAACAACACAATAGTAATTAACAAGTAAACCTCAAATCCAAATAATTTAGTATCGACTATTTATGATTATCATGACTTTCCATATCGCTCCATCTAAGCTCATCTCAGTTCAATACTAATATCATGTCATTACATCCAAGAAATAGTATCTTGTCATTATAATAACAATAACAAACAACAACTATGTCTTAATTCCAAGTAAGTAATAGGAGTCGGCTACATGAATCCTGATTGTCCATATCGCTCCATTTAAGCTCATCTAAGTTCAATACTATTATCATATCATTACATCCACAAACATTGGTGGGGGGGGGGGGGGAAACAAATTAGAACATT
>NW_006239221.1:579913-591523 GCF_000226075.1 Solanum tuberosum
AAGGGGGGGGGGGGGGGGGTAATCAATTAGTACCTTTGATGAACTTGAATTGAGAGGATGTTCATGGTTACTTGTGTATAGACAAAAAGAAGACCTTCTTGTGGATGAAAAACCAGTGGTGTTAGATGAATCTATACATCCACTACTTTGATGAAATCTCCTTCTTCTAGCACATTCAACACCAGGAAGCATACCAGCCATTTTTACACAAAACTCAATAGAGGAAAGAGAGAAGAAGAAAAATATAGTGAAAAAAACCAAAAAGTTATACACTATATAGGCCTAACTCACTTGCAACTTTTTTTTTCTATGTATATAAAGTGAAGGAGACAGAGGAAATATTTCAATTCCTATACATTGTGTATTATTAGTATTTCTTTGTCCGAATTTATATGATAACGTAGTATAAAGGTTAATACTTAATTTTTAAAATAAAATATATCTGAAAATTATAGTTAATAATTTAAAATATATTTAAAAATATGTAGTAAAAGAGATTATTTGACTAAGTAATAACATCTTCATATAAATTGAGACAGAAAGAATAGGGATAATTGTCTTTTCTTTTGATTGAAAACTCTATGTCAATTTTATTGTTTTTGTTATGTAATAATAATTATAATATATAATGATAGAAAAGACCTCTCTTGAATGCAGAAGTTTCTTGGAAATAATGGGGCAAAAATAAATTGAATCTTGAAATGATGGGCAAATTAATAATTTTTGGACTAAAGTTTTTTGGTAGACAAAAGAGGTCCCTACCATAACATATTCATTTTTTGACAAGCTATCATTTTCAGCTTCACTTAGTTTCATCTTTCACTTAATAATAGATGGATGTGGTAGGATTAGGACATGACTTTTTTTCCTTTTTTAAAAAAAAAATTACTTTTTTGTTCTTCTAAATTTTAGATTTACATTTATTCTATACATACTTATTTTAAATTTTAAATTCATCTCTTGTAATAGATTTATCATCAAATTATATCAATGGCAGAATCTATAACAAGGAGTCATTTAGCCATCAGAATTATTTATCTTTTAAATAATTTTTACTTTACTTTAAAATCAATATTTGGTTTAAACCTATCCAAATTCAATATGAAGTTGGATTTCGATTTTGGAAAAGTGTTTTAAAATTGTTTCACTATTTCAGTTTTAGAAATTTCAAATAAAGTGTTTTTTTTCAACAGTAATAATAATAAATGAGATCTAAAGAAGACACTATGTATTACCTTACTCCAATATTGTGACTATAAAGAGGTAAATTCAACTCTCTTTTTATTTGCAGAAAATATAACTAAATATAACTATAATTTCGACTCCAATTTCATTAATTTCAAACACTGACATCCTATAATTAACTTTTAACTTCATAAATTTCAATAATAATTATTAATGTAATCTTTCTATATGTGTAAGGTGTTAGTATGAATGTATGATATAATTAAAATATTTTTTAAAAGATAAAATTCATAATTCTCTATTACATAAGTATATGTAAGTCGCAATCGAACAAATTATAATCACCGTCAAATTATCAAAATCAAACTTTAAAATATCAAATTAAACTAAACTAATAATTTAATATAATTGGCGAGCAAACATTATCATTGGCGAACTGTACACATGATTCGACATATGTTCTGTCGTTCAGTTTTATATTTTTAATGAAATTAAATGTTTGAAAAAAAAAAGGAATCATTCATTTAAAATATTTTTCTTTTACAATATATATTAGTAAATTAAAATAGTTCATTTCTCTCTTTTGTTATTTTCTTATAAAAGTTACTTAATGTATTAGATTTATTTTCTGTTTGCAACTGAATAAGGAATATACAAAAAAAAAATCCAAATTAAATAGCTTTCAATTTAGATTTTTTTTTTGGTAACAACTGTGAACATTATCATTGATAACAAACGAGAATTACAGCTTTGATCACCTAACAACACAAGATTCGTGAATTCAATGGCTTCTCGAATTATAAAATTTAAATTATGAATCTAACTTTATTTTTAATGAAAGTAATTTTAATTTGTAGCATAGAATGAAAGGTACTATTTTATTATATTATTTTTATTACTGTTATAATCAAAGTTGAGATTACATAATCAAAGATACCATATTTTTTTTAAAATATATAAAAGAGATAGCCTGTCAAAATCTAATAAAATATTAAAGGCTGCTAAACAATAAAGTATAAAATAGATCAAATGATATTCTATAAACTTTTATGAAGATTTAAATAAAATGAATCTTTTTTATTATTTAATAAAGCAAACAAAAGGAATTAGGTAATTTAGTTTGTTATATATACTTTAAGGGTGGTCTTTGATTTTTTGATCCGCTTAACAAGATTTTAATATAAATTATTTTATTGTACATAATTTTTAAATATAATATGCATATAATAACTTGTTGTCCATTGGGTAGCCTTTAATATATGATTGTCATAATATAACCTTTATTTACCAATAAATTTATTTTTTCTTACAATAAAAAAAATCTAGAAATAATTGTAAATTATTCTTACATGTAATCACATGCATCTTAGTTTCTGTTTTTTTTTTTTATTCTGAATATTCTTTATTAATTCTAATATAGCAAAATTTACTATTATTTTGAGATATTGTTCTGTAGTTAAATTATAGAGATTCTGATCTTATTGTTTCTTGTTTATTTATTCTTTATTTTTTATTTTAATAATTGATTGATCTTCCTATAATGATATTTATACAAGTGATTCTAAAGGACCTCAATGATTGTTTCTTATGTATAATAAAAATAGTTGTGACTTGTGAGCTGTATATTCTTCCAAATGTCATATGTGGGGTTCATGAATAATTAATCCCACTAACATTTATTTGTACACCCAAAACTATGAAAAAGCTAAAAGATATTTCAAATCATATCTCAATAACTTTTTTTTGGTATTATTATGAAATTAATTAGTATAGTTTGATAGCAGATTAGATTTATGAAATTTCTAATTAAATTTTTTTTTTTTTCAAAAACATATTAGCAAGTCAATTAGCTTCATTACAAGAAATCTTACACACTATTTGCAAGTCCACAAAAGAGCACTCGTAAAAGGCAAAAATACTATTTACACTTGATGTTCAATCAAATATCAATTCAGCAAAACTCGCTCTAGCAATCAAAATTATCCTTATTCCTCAAGTTATCACATGTATCTCACATCGTCTCAAGTGAGAAACAAAGAACACATATCATTTAACTATAAATATGTGTATGAAAGATACATGTCATGTATTCTATTGATTTAGGATCGTAGATGCTAATTGAAGTATTAAAAATAGTCTTTTTCTTTCTCAACTACAACTTCAATATTGGTCAAACCATTTGTCAGCAAATCAGGCCCCTCAATTGCCCTAGACTTTTGAATCCCTTGGCACTCCTGAATTCAATTACACCAACAAAAAAAAAATATGAAAAACACAATCAGCATCATGAGGATAAAAGGGTCAGAGAAATAATAGAAATAAGAAATTTAAGGTGGGTGGGTGGGTAGGGTGCGCATGTTAGCAAGAATAATGACGTTCTGCTAATGTGCGCCAACAAAAATGAAGTTGAGGTCAAGGTTAAATCAACATCATGAGGATAAAGGGTCAAATAAAGGGGGTTGGAATAGGTCATCCCCATTATCTCTATCTCTTATTTGTTTATTTAATCAAGTATTTGAATCATACGGTTCTATTTTGGATTGGGTATATATCCATGTTGTTTGGGTTGGGGTTCGGGGATAAAATAGGTCATTCGACTATCTCGATTTTTTATTTGTTTATTTAATTAGGTATCTGAATCGTACGATTCTATTTTTTTCATTCTACGAGATGGGCGGGGTACAAGTTAGCATGAAGAATGAGGTCCTGCTAACATGCGCCAATAAAAAAAAAGTGAGAAATTTGGATCAAGATTTATGACCTCTTATTTTGTGATTTCCATTGGGAACTGAGCCTCTCATCCAGTCTTTGCTTGGCTTCTCTTGCAACTTCACCTAATTTCTCATCTTCATATTCTTGGCTTGTTGCATTTCTTTCCTGTTCATTCAAAAAATAAAAAATAAAAGAGTTTTAATATCATAATTCATTACAAACACAAAAAAAAAAAAAAAACTAATTTTCGATAGATCAATATAGGTGAATTCAATATCTAAAGGTGATAGATTCAGAATAATTGTAATCGTGTTATATGTATAAATAGATAATTCGATTTGTAAAAGTAATTTCGAATTAGTTATGCAAAATTCAAAAAAGGACTACACTTCAAAAGGTATGAATTTATATCATGCTAGTAAAAACACAAGAATCTAATCTTGGATAGATCCATTGAGGTGACTTCAATATTTAGAGATGCACAGATTCAGAATGAATATAATCTTGTTATATATAGAGAGAGTTCAAGCTAAAAGTAATGAATTCAACTACATAATTCTTCCTAGATTTATTTGTACAAGTATATCTACTCAGATCAAACAAAAAAATAAATATATAATATAATTTTTCAACGAAGAATAGTCGATGGACTACACTTGTACCTTGGAAAATCTTGAGGTAAGATTATGTTCATGGCTACTTGTGTATAGACAAAGAAAAGATCTTCTTGTGGATGAAGATGTATTATATGATGAATCTAACAAGCCACTATTTTTATGAAATTTTCTTCTTCTAGCGCATTCAACACCAGCAAGCATACCTGCCATTTTTACTAGTAATATGATACAAGAAAATGAATATTACTCAGATTTCAAGATGAAGGAACTCTTTTGATATCAAAATATCCAATATTTCGAAAAAAATTCAAAGAAATTAATAGGCTTAACTTCTTCTTCTATAGTACTATATATTTATTTTTTCTATAGAGTTGATTAATAAACAGAATTTACGAAGGAAGGTGATAGGAAGGATGTGGGAAACTTCACAAGACTTTTGGTCCAATTTCTTTATTGCTTTTTTTTTAGACTAGTCCACAATTAGTTCAATTATTGAGCTATGTTGAGTCAATTTTGCGTAATTTTTAAATAATATATTTTTCTTCTTTAGTCTTGTTGACTATGGGAGATAATTCCAATGTAACATAAGAAATGTCCTTTTTTTTCTTTTTTTTTTATGTTGATAGGTTAAGGCAAGAAATAAATTAAAGAAAAAAGGGTTGAGATGAGTTCTCTAAAAAGAGGACAAAGAAAGGCATTTGGGCCAGATGAGGCCCAATGAACTTATGGGCTTCTTAGAAGGTGAGAAAAATGGGCCATGAAATTGCGCGGGAAGTCCCGTGGATTGTTATCCTTTAATATTGAGTAACTTTCACATATAGCAAATATAAAAATCATATTTGTATGTTATAGCTATAGTTTGCATAATTGCGCTCCATGCAAATTTTATGTTTGCTATGGAGCTTTTGATTTGTATAATTCGCTACAAACATTTAATTTTATACAAATTGTTCAATTTTATATAAATTCATTTATACATTGTAATTTGTATAATGAGATATGTATTTGTATAATTATAAGTGTATAGGACGGAAATATATGTATTTGTATCTGTATATATACTTTTCTCTTGCTTTATACAAACACAGACGCATTTTATACCGAAATGTATAAAATGGTTAATTGTATACCGAAATGACTAATTGTATACCAAATTAGATGGCAAAAAGGGGATGTTTGCTGCGAATTACAATTAAAATAAACTATGGCTACAACATTTAATTTGTATTAATAGTTTGCTATTTCATACAATTTTTCCTTAAATAGATTTGTTCTTGTTTTCGTATATCTTTTTTAAAAAAAAAAAAAAAAAAAGGGGGGTGGGGGGGTGTAGGAGAAGGGAGGATTAAAGGTGGAGAATCGAACCTTCACTAAGAAGGTAAAAGTTTAGATAGTCAACCAAATTTCGTCGTTTTTGTATATCTTGCCCTTAGAGTATACGCTGACATAATCATGACTACACAGATTGTTGTGACAATTCGGTATGATTTGTGAGTAATTCAGTGGATAGGCATGAAGTCATACTGCTTTGTCGTGGCTTGCATTCTTTTCCTTCCTTGTTTGTAGCTTTAAAGTCACGATAATTTGGCATGATCTGTGAGCAGTTCAACATGATTAAATTAAAATATAACATGAAGTCACATTGATCTATCGTGACTATTCTGAAATGATTTTTTTTTTTTTTCCTTCATTGTTGTAGCTTTGAAATCATGATAATCTAACACGATTTGTAAGTAATTTCAACTGTTAAGATGATAACTAGATCTTATATAAACATAAAGTCATATCGATTTATCATTACTTGCCTGCATAATTCGAAGATGCATTTTTACTATCAATTGTGCACAAATATCAAAAGTATAGATAAAATTGGGCAAAGTTGGTAACAAATAATTATTGGGCCAACTTCTGTTTGGGCCACGTGAATATTGTATAACATGGCCTACATTTGGGCTACACATGAAGACGTGAACATTTGCACTTTTGTTCATATTTTGTACTGGTTTTTAATTTATGCCCCTCGTAACAAATAATTATTTGTAATATAAAATTTTATATTTTAATATCATAATATCTCATAAGTTATACTTGAAGTTGATATATATTATTTTTGTATTTTCATATTTATTGAGGTGAAACGTGTTAAAAGTTGATGTAGACAAATTTATTTTGTAACCGTAAAGATTGACACGTCATATTATTTTGGCCTATTGCATATTTTAGTATGAACAATTTATAGCTTGTTTTCTAGCTCGTTTTTTAAATTTTAGTATATTTGAAATTTGAATATGGACATTATTTTGGATATTTTTTTAAAATAATATAATTTTTACTTTTACTAATTCAAATAAAATGAAAAGTATTTGAAATAAATTAAGGTCTTAAATGAAGAAAATTGAAGTATGATTAATTACTTTTCTTAATATTTTTCTATTATTTATGAACCAATACACTCTATAAATAGGACTTAAATTCATTGTAGATATAAAATTATGCTATTGAAATCGTACACAATATGAGCTATCGATAACTAGTTTTAGAATAAGAGTAAAATAGGTTAGTCTCTTAATTTTCCAATTTTGAATAAGTATAAATTGTCATCGAATTTTGATATAAGGGCAAACAAAGATAAATCTCACTAGTTTAGGAGTAAATTATTTTTCTACGCGAGTTCTCAGTATTACGAATCTTATCAGAATTTGGACTTCGAATACATATATTTGACGCGTTCATATACATGTATCTCGAATACATGAGGTAAAAAATAAGTGTAATTTGTTCTACATACACAATATTTAAGTAGATTTGCATATATCTGACTCTCTCTCTCCCCTACCTCACTCACTCATTCTCTCTCCCTATACATTTATTTCAAAATGTATTGGATATACCATAGGTATCTAGTTGATTCATAAGTATCTGGGATACATAAATTATTTCGCTCGCCTCCCTCCTTCTCTCGTATCTAGGTATATCTTACTTGAAATATAGTATGAAATTATTAATTAGTGAACAATATATCATTATTTAGTGTAATTAAATAATTTTTTCTTTAATATAATGAACAAACAAAAATGAATAATATTTTTAGTATAGCAAACGAAAGTAATATTAAAAAATTCCCCATACAAATAGATAAAAATTAGAAACTCCTTCACATTCTCCACATTTTCTCTCACTCACTCACAGTCTCTCCAATGGAGGACGACGAATTCACCATACCCACTTCTCCACCATCTCTCAAACAAAAACTCAAAAACTCTCTCTGCTTCTCCTGCTGTTTCACCCATCGCAACACCACCACAACCACCGCAACCCAAGTTCACTCCCTCGACTACCACCCTCCGCCGCGGCGGCTGCCGTCGTCCTCCGATGAAAACCCGTCGCTGATCTGGATCAAGCCTGATATCAAAGACAAGTGCCGTACGATCTTCAATTTCATCAGTAACGGGAACGGAAACGGAAACCGCCATAAACGACACTCATCTGCTGAGTTCCGTTATGACCCGTTGAGTTACTCGTTGAATTTCGAAGATGAAGCTCCTTTAACGAATTTCTCTTCTAGGCTTCCTCAGTCGCCATCGCCTCCGCCGCCGCCGGTGAAGAATTTGGGTATTGCTGCCGCTGGTTTATGAGTAATGGCGGTGGTTACCGGTGAGGGTTTTGTTTTTTTCGTTGTTTTTGTCGTTTTTATTTTTCTGCAAATATATTAGTAGTAGTATATAGTACAAATACAGGGGATAAAAGCTTACACTTACTGAGCTTAATTTTGTACACAAATGAAACTTTTGAATCTATAAAAAAAAAACAAAAAAAACTTACTATGTATTTAATATAACTTCTTATTTTATACTTTCGTCGTAAACAATCTCTCTACGTATCCGACATCTTTTGAGATATATGGGATATGTTGTTGATGTTTAAAAGATGGGGACGTAAGATTAGATATTTTATTCAGTGCGGAGGAATAACATAAAAATTATAAAACATAATTAAATACATTCATAGAAAATAAATTTTTTAATTAACATGATTTTATAAGTGTAAATAATGTAATGATATAAAAGTTACTATGAGATGCAGAGAAACTCTAACATGTTAGCTTTCAAATAATAAAAGAATTACATTTTGTTAAAATATATTACTTGTATTAGGGGTGTTTATGATTTGATTCGGATCAGTTATTGGTTAAAATTAAAATTAAATCAATTTAGTTGGTTTTTAAATTTCTTAAACCAAACAAAAAAATAATGTTAGTTTGGTTTGATTTGGTACGATTTTTGGTTTTTTCGATTTGAAAGTAATAAGTTTGTTGAAGGCATATGCATTTCGATAGATACAAACACCTAATACATGAACAATCCACAAGAAAGATGTTGTGGATTCTATTAAGCAATACTAGAGTTTTTATTACACAAACAAAGTGATTTAGTTAAGCAAAAAGTCATGATACACTAAAATTCAAATGTTAGGCTTGAGAAAACGGTAGAATTAAAGACTAAGGTAATTGGAATTTAAAATAATTATAAAATTTATTTATATATAATTTCTCAGTTCGGTTTAGTTAGTTTTGCTGGGTTTTTTTAATAAAATCAAAATCAAACTAAATAGTATCGATTTTCAAAATTTAAAACAAAATCTAGCCAAACCAAACCAAATTAAATATCGATTATTTCAATCGATTTGATTTGAATTGTGATTCAGTTTAATTTTTTAACCATAACTATGATCCGCTCTAACTCGCATGCTATGTATTTTTTCTCCCTAAAAGAAAATAAAGCTTATTAGTATTATAAATAAAACAGCACTCTTTCACGAATATTAACAAAATTACTTTTAAATAGAGAAATAATAAAATAATCATATGATAAGTTTGAGACTATAGAGAGAGAAAAAACATGAAGATCATTGATAAGTAGAGATTAAAAAAAAAATTGCTATGTATTTTTAAAATGAAATTCACCCTCATGATAATTCTAAATAGTGAATATATAATATCATAACTTGTTATTTGAGTTACTCTCAATCTTTTTAATTCTATAGATAAAAACAAACTATTAAATATCATTCAGTTATTAAAGATTATGAGAATCAATAGTGTTAATTGAAGAATTTAACACATAATTTATGTAAAGTTGTTAGGAAAGCACCTCCGAACCCCGAACATATTTAGAGCATACAATTGAGCGCTTAAGACGTAAGCTTCACAAAATTATGCCTCACATATAAGCCTCAATACATTTTGTTAATGCATTGTCTCAGGACGAACCCGAGAGTGATTCTCATGAAAGTTGCCTTTTAAAATATTGATATTTAACGTTGAGTCGCAAATAAATATAATTTTTTTTGTTAATATTGAATGTGAGTATATTTAATTTGTTATTAATCATCACTAAGTGATAATTTTCTATTTTTTCTTAACTTATTTATTATTCAAAATTTACTAATTTGATTAATTAGACTTCACTTTGTGTGTAGCTCATTAAAGGAGGAAATGGTAAAGTTTTTTTTTTAGTGATAGCTTGTTTTTTTTATGTAATAAAAATATGCTCTTAGAATGTTTAAGAGTTTTCCACTTTTGAATTTTTTTTCATTAGTTGTTGGTTGGTACATTGGTAAAAATGAATTAACTTTAAACTGTAATTGGGAATCTTAATTGTTTATCAAAATGATTAATAAACAGGATGAATGATGAATTGTAAAGTAATAAACTACTACAATTATTAAAGTAAGAAAATATAGTTACTTACTTACTATATTAGTTTCCATATTTACTTTTGGTTAAATTACTCTTTTTAGTTAATACTTCCTCGGTTTTGATTATTTTTACTTGTCATATTTTAAATTCAAAAATCAAATTGCATAAACTTTGATCAATATTCTAAAATATATTTTTTCATTATATGAATAAGAATGTAACTTATAGTATTTTTTTCGTGTAATTTATAGATATCTAAATTTAATATATTAAATTAATTTAATTTTAAAAACTAATTAAATTTTGATAAAATAAAATAAGATAAGTAAAAATAAACAATAAAATTTACATAGACAGAAATTATTGTTGATTTTTAAGCAAGATTCTTTCATTCCTACCTTGGTCCCAAAGCTAAAAAGTTTCATAGATCTCACAAACATGGAAGCCTAGGGAATCCTACTTTTATATTCCTAACCCTCATAATGCTAAAATATCTTTTTGATATATTTCTTAAAACAGGTTAATGAAAAACACTAAAAAAAACAGTTTCATATCACCATCCTATATATTCGGTAATTACTGATTCGATTAATTTATTTACGTTACGTAAGAATTATAGAAGAGAAAATGCTCTAAATTAGAATTTCTCTTATACTATAGGTATGAATACGAGATGTAAGTATGTACATAACGTAATGATCAGTAAAATATGGAGAACATTAAGGTTTAAATTCCAATAGAGATAAAAATATTAAGTAATTTCTTTTGATTTGCTCAATCTTTGATAGAGAGTTTCCCTATACGTGTTTTGATGGGGTAGCAGATACTCGATAAATAAACTTATCGATCTTTTAATATTAAACAATACTATTGTAGAGGCTATAATTTGCAAAATCTTTGACGAGGAGAGATGAAAATTGACATGTAAATTTCAAGTCTATTGAGATTTGAGACCTTAATTTTGGTATTGCTTGAGTCGAGGTCTATCATATACAATTTTTTAGTCCTCAGAAAAATAAGAATAAGACTTACATATATATTTTACTTTTCTGAGACCACTAATAAAATCACACTATTATTGTTGTTACTATAATTGAATTGACAATTTGGTTTAATGCTAGTTCAAGTTGGTCTCTAGTCAACATCAAAGGGTATATGTGTTTTCCTCTTCAATTTTACTACTATCTCCTTTTTTTCTACTTATATATAAGAGGGAGTTTATGATGGGACATTTCAATGTCCCATCATAAACTCCCTATATAATATTCTATATAATAATATAATATAATAAATCATTTTTTCTATTATATAATATATATAATATATATTTATTTTCTAAGGGAGTTTATATAATATAGGGAAAAGGGTCAAAAATACCCCTCAACTTTAGTTTATTAG
>NW_006239221.1:594693-607262 GCF_000226075.1 Solanum tuberosum
CTGATTCTTAAAATTAAATCGTGATAATTGACAACATAAAATTGTTCAAAAATGTTGTATGTGGGTAGTCTTATTGTGCCTTGAATAGCATCAAAGAAAGTACAGGTTTGTGATAAAAAAACTTATTCCTTTATCCACGCAAACAATCGCTTCAAAAATTTCGTTATTAGCCCCAAAACATACCATTTATGTTATTGGGCCCGTGCATAGCACGGGTAACAAAATCTAGTACTATTATAAAAGTAAGAACAAACTAATAAAAATTTGCCAAAGTATATTTAGAGTAACATTATCATATAGTTTTTGAATGTAGAATGAAATTCTCTGTCACTTTCACTAATGTCTTTTCATGGCCCAAGACAAGCATATTAATGGCATAATGTTTTGCCAAAATGTATTCCTTTGCAATATCTCAATACCCAATATCTTTTAGGGTCAAAAATATCTAAGGTTCTTAAGGTGAAAAATATTGCCATTCTTTTGCAACTACTATTGCCAAATTAAATTTTTTTAATGCAAGTTTGGTTCCATCCTTTCATAGACATTGAAATTTTGTAGGACTCTAGAAGATGACTTTTATTTCAGTTAGGATTTTTGGAGGCTACATTTTATCGAGGACATTTCCTAGATAGGAAGATATAGAGGTTGTAGATTTGAATAGAAGATTAGTAGGTCAAGGGGGCAAGAGTAGTCTAATTTTCTTATTAGTATTACTTTTCTACTATCTTGTTTTGTAATTTAAATATTACATATTGTTTCCTTTGCTTCAGTTATTGTATTATATGTTGTTGTCACTTATTCTCTTCTTAATTGTTTTAAGCATGATTTCTTTATGATTGTATTTTATATACTTGTTTTTTGATATTAGAGGGTCTATTGAAATAATATTTCTAATATCATATGGTAGGAGTAATGTTACGTACACACTATCCCCCTCCCCCCCACAACTTATTAGATTATGTTGAGTATATTGTTGCAAGCACTCATATATGTCTTGAAATTCAATTTTTCAGCTCAAAATTTCAAAATATTGTGTTCTAAAGTTCGAATTAGCGTAAGTTACAAATCTTGATTGAAACTTTAAGGAGGACCCAAGAAAGGCTAACTATCCTTGCACTTCTCCCTCTTAAATCAATGTTATGTGATATATATGTCTGAATTAGTCGGATCAATAAATTTTGTATATCGAACTTAATTCAAAAAAGATAAATTTAGAGCTCACAATTGTTTGGTAGTTCGAATCTTTAGGTAAAAAGAACTAGAGTAGATACCAAGAAATAAGATGTTCATCAACAAGAATATAACTTTAGTGATGATGTGGGGCATGAGTCAGCATTATGATGTGCCAATTAGGACTCAACTACCCTTCAAAGTTTCATTACACACAAAATTATCTATAAAGAATAATATAATCCCCAACTATATTATGCTCGTTTGGTACGTAGGATGGGATAAACGTTATAGTATTTCGTCAGATTAGTTAATCCATCATTTTAGTATATTCGATAAATTGGTATTTGTCATGTCTTTTATTTTTATATTTATCAAATATGTTTAAAAATTGTTTTTTTTAACCCGAACATTTATCGAAAATAATTGCTCTATTCTTCTAATATCCCACCCTTTTCATACTTTATTTGTGAGATCATACTGAATATGTTATGTGTGTGCATACGCCGGATCACACAACCAAACAAAATATGATAAAAGACTATCTACCAAAATCAGTATGACTATTGACTAGCATGACTTCATTTTAAACGTACGTTGGAAAGCTAAAACAACTTTGGGGCTTTTCGTCATATCTTTTATCAATTTTGTCTTTAAAATTACTTTTCTTTCGTGGTTTAATGAAAATAGTCTCTCTACGTCTCACAAAATATATAGTAAGTACTATAAAAGTAAGGTTTTCTTATATCTTACCCTTCTCATAGCTCATTTACGAGATTATACTAAATATGTTATGCTCATGTGCATTCGCTCGTTCACACAATCAAACTCAATAGACTCTTGTATTTGTCAAATTTGTCTTTAAAATTACTTTTCTAAGTTGGTGATTTATCAAAAATAATCTCTCCACGTCTCACAAAATATATAAGACTATAAAAGTAAGATCTTCTTAAATCCCACCCTTCTCATAACCCATTTACGAGATTATACTGAATATGCATATTATACTCATGTGCATCCGCTCGTTCACACAACCAAATAAAATATGATTAAAAAATGTCTACCAAAATAAGTATGACTTCATATTAAACGTACGTTGGCAAGCTAGAACAATTTTGGTGCATCCATTTTCCCTCTTTTTGTGCTTTGCATTTTTGTTTATTATTCTACTATAGAAAAGTAACAAAACATGACATCTCCTTACAAAGTTACAACTATTTGCAAACATTTTCTTTAGTGTTAGTTAGTCGTAAAACTTTAGGTGTATTATAATTGATTCAGATGTGTATAATAAAAAGAAGTGACATTTTCTGTGTGAAAACATGCATAAAAAGAATAATAAAAAATGTAGATAGAAGCGTCGAATACAAACACTTCATTATACATTCAGATTGATACTCAATTGAAACATGTCATAATTCGAATGTCTAAATGAAATTTACTACTAACAAATTTAAATTTTTGCCGATAAGTTCATGAACCAATTCCAATCATTTGCATCGTCATTAAAAATTAAACAAATAAATATTAATAAAACTCATGATATTTAAATTATGAATCGATCATCGCTAATAAAACAAGAGAGAAGCATAGGATACGATATCGAGGTTGTAATAGTAGGAAGAATATTGCAAATTGAATGGACAAGAGCTCATGGCATTTGCTTATTTGGCCTAAGAATAATAGTAACATCAAATTCAACAATTGTTCAAGTGTTTCACTTCACTTGTACTATTTATTATCTAGTCCTTTCGTCTAAGAGGGGTGCACATGGTATGATATTGAAAATTTAGAATTTAGTAATTTTAAAAATATTATTATATCATATAAATTCAGCATGCTTCGATATTTTAAAATTTGATTTTGATATTTTTCGGTATAATAAATTAATAATCACAATTTATTCAATTTTGATTTTCATTCAACAAAGAATGAAGTTATGACTTCTGTTTTTTCAAGAAACATCTCATTTATATCATATTAACACCTTAAACATGTGAAATTAGTCAAAAGGAAGTACAAGCAATTTCTTGCGTTAATCAATTACACAAGGCAATACATTTTTCATCAAAAATAAAGTAATCAAAATTTCAATGTTTCAATAATTAGTTTTGCTAATACTAATTTATAAATATGTTAGTGCTGTAATAAATAATATATATGAATTGTATTTGTAATTATGTACTTCAATATGGTACTCGTCTACTTGATATTCGAACATTTTCTTATAAATATGGAATACCGAAAAAATGCATAGCAAATACATAACATAATATCGAAATCATGATATATATATATATATATATATCACCTTTTTAATTTATGTAGCTACCCATAATAAATAGTAAGTGTAAGCACGTTTAATCTCTTTACCTTGTGTACATATAAGGAGGGGAACAAAATGCGGAGTTTAAATTTTCACTAAGTTAATGTGAAATATAAAGAAATATTTAACGTATGAAGAAATCGAAGAGTACAAGAGGGAGTTGCCCCCTCAATTTCAATCCTAAGGTGTGAATTTGAGTCACCAAAAGAGCAAAAAGATGAGAACATTTTTTTTTTTGGTGGGGGAGGGGAATTCTTTTTTATATAAAAAGTAATGAAATCGAAAAGTATTTAATATTTGCTCTATATACATAAAATATAATATTAACGATGTACTCGACCTCTTACCTGACTTCGCCCCGAAAGCAAAGGGACAATATTGTTGAAAGACCGTAGTCCCTAAGCATTTGAACAAAAACTGGAACATGATTTTCCTTTTTGTTTGCGGATTAAATTATTTTGAAATTATAAATTTAAGATTAATTTATCTCATTAAGAAAACGAAATGAAATAATTTCAAGTTTGATGAAATAAGATAAGATATTTAGAATAAGATTATGATAAAACTTAGTATATCATATTTGATTGATAATGTAAAATAATCAAACACAATATCTTAAAATATCTCAACTTATTCCGCATATCAACGATCTCGATATAATTTGCTTTTAGAATAAGTGGCCCTATTCAAGTCTAGTGGGAAAGTAGAAACTAGAAGCATTCAGTAAACAGATGCCATAGGCCCATAGCCCATTAGACCTACCCCACAACTCAGGCTTATGATAGGATAGTTTGAAGTTTTTCTACAAACCGCTAATTAAAAATTTCGAGTTTGAACTATAAAAGATCTTTTGATTTTAACAATTTTAATGAATCGAAAATAATACATTCAGATAAAATTTGAAGCTGCAAAACTACAGGTTCAATCAAATACAACATTTTTTACATAAAATATGTATATATATGAAAAAATATTAAGATACTTATAAATATTACATTTTAAAGCCCAGTAAAAGTATAATATATATCACATGATAAAAATTTAAATATTAAATTCATCAAATTTAAAGCAAAGACATGTTTGTGCTTGGTCCAACTCATAATTAAATGGGACATTGAATTTCAAATAACAAATAATTATATAGAAAAAAGATTTATGACACCATTTTCTTTGTGCAGTCTGAAACACACACAATGAAGAATCTCACATGAATTGTCAGTATGCAGTGAATAATTAATGTGTATATTAATTATTATATACATATTTATCAAATATCAAATATGATGCATTATAAACTATTACGACTAGCTTGAAAATATGTTTACCTCATTATTTTACGACTAAATGCTTGACAAACATTATCGTGGTTTAATATTTTCTTATGAATTTAAATTTTGACCAAAAGAGATCTTTATATCGTAATCTAAAAGGTTCATAAATTATTTTTAAAAAATATTAAATAATTGTCCAAACATAGTTGATCTGTGAAAATTTCAGCATGGGCCACAAGCCCATACAAAATTGGGGCTGCTAGAGGCCCTTTTTGTGATTTTGTTCTATGTTTCTTTATCTATCTTTAATCATTTCAAATTTTTAATGAATGTATATCAAATGGAAATTTGAATGATCATTTTTACTTAAGTATGTTACATGATCAATTAATTTTAATTTATAGGAGTAACTATATCGAGTCACACTAGTTGTCCTGCGCTTTCCCTTGTCTAGATGTTCGTCTTTATAAATCAAGTAGTATTGGCGACTCGCCGAAGATTAAAACTTTGTAACATATTGGTGAAGGGCCACGAATTGAGGTCCGATTAGTATAAGGGACGACTTTGTCTCCCCAGAAAAAAGAATAACTCAACTCTCTAGCCGACTAATCTTGTTGATTAAATAACTGGAGAGTTGGAGTGGTGTTCAACCCACGTGCATCATTTAATAAAAACACTTTAGTTAAGTCGCCTCCAATAACTACGATTTAGTAGTTTGCTCGAGGATCTCATCTTTTCACAACAAATGTAGTTGGGATGGAGCCGTGATTAAACCTAATAGAATTCATTTTACTTTAGTCACAAATTACACTTTCGATGTATAAAAGCAATTTGAAATCAAGTCTAACACGATTTCTTATCTGAATTTAATGTTACTATAATTTATTCTCTCCAACTAAAGAATATGTTGATATCATGGGTCCCTCACAAAACAAAATCAAACATGAATTTATAAACAATCTCTTTCAAAAATCAACATGAAAATGACAAATTGTATATGTGGGACTTTCACCTTACAATTATACTTAATCACTAAGGGGTCGTTTGGTAGAGTGTATAAGAATAATGCTGAATATGCTGTATTAGTAATGCATGCATTAGTAATGCAAGCATTAGTAATGCTTGCATTATTTCTTATACATTGTTTGGTTTGATGTATTGGAAATAGCAAGCCTTGTATAAAGACTATTAAAAAATATTTGTTTACAAAAATACCCCCACATTATTATTATTATTAATATTATTATAATAATAATAATAATAATTATTATTATTATTATTAGGCTTCGAGGGTAGTTTTGTCATTAGTTAATCTAATGCATGCATTAAAACCATTGCATTGCTAATACCTAGAAATTCATGGCATTAGCAATACACACCTTAATACACAATAGAGTGTAGCATTAGTTATACATAGGTTAGAAAAGAGTACCAAACAAGGTACTAGTAATACACAATGCTAATGCATGCGTTATTTTTCCTAATACACTCTACCAAACGACCCCTAAGAGTCCCAACAACCAGACAAAAAAAAAATAGGGTCCATTTTAATACCCAAATTTTAGACAAATAAAGAGAATAAATTTAAATAAAATATTATTTATGGTCTATCTACTAGTCCACTTGTCACTCAATAATTTTCTAATTGTTAAGTTTTTATTTCTTCTTTATCTTCTTGGTGTTTATTTAATAGATGATTAAAATAAAAAATAAAATAAGATTCTCTATTAACCTAACAAAATCTAGATTATTCCTTTTGTATTATAATGGAATCACTTATCCCAATCCTTGTTTGAAATATCTAAAAAATTCGTCAATTGTCATATATTTTTTTTTATAATTGATCAGCTAAATTAAATTGGTGCGTCAAATGAATTGATGTTTGATTTCTTATTGAATTCGTTTATCCAAATGTTTTCTCGTATTCTAATCAATTTATTTATTTTAATTCTTCAAATAAAGTAATCTATTTGAACAAAATTCAAGACTACCATCCTAATTTTTTAAAAATATAAGTAGATACTCTATAAATTACTTAAAATCCAATGCTGATTTCCAAGTTGTGAAGCCAACCTTAATTACTAATTAATGAAAGATAGTACTACAACACTAACCAAACTTAATTATATCTTATGAAAGCAAAATTCCTCAATTTCCACTAAATGACCACATATAACAAATAATTTTTCTCTTTAAAGTGAAAAATAAAACAAAAATAATAATATAGAAATATGTGCCATATCCAAAAGACTTTACAACAGAAAAAAAAAATTGCCCTTCTTTTTATATTGTATTTGTTTTTTGTACCTGGTTTCTTTTTGTATGTTGTTCGAAACACGAGCAATTGAGAATTGAGATGAGATGAATTTTTATATTTTTTAATTAAAATTGTTGAGTTCGATTTCCACTGTATTTTGTTTTGGTAAAGAGCAATTCTCTCATTTAATAAGTTTTATGTCATACAAATTCAAATTATATTAAATAAATAAAAAACAAAAAGACATTCTTGGAACTTTCTTTTTGGCTTTTGCGATCGTCGTTGTCTTTTAAGAGATTGGAACATTTTGGAAATCCAATTTTTTTTTTATTTGAGTTTTTACCAAATTAATTTACCAACAAAAATATAAAACACTTTTCTAGATTACTCCTTTATTAACTAAATTAGGTTGTTAGTGTACTATATTAAAGGTTAATCAGACTTTAACCACAAATTAGCTAGAACCAAAATGGAATATTAATTGGTTTATCCCTTATAATTTTATAATCTTCAAAATATCCACTTGCATACAATTCGTAAAAAACATGATAATTATTTTGAGACGGAAGGAGTATTAATAATTTTCTTTGTTTGTTTACTAAATTCAAGAGGATAAAACTACTACATTTACAAAGCCTCAACTTGCATAGGGAGTAAAGGACACTTTTCACCCAACATGCCAACTTACATTTCTTTTTGTATTGGAATAAGTGTATTAGTTTAGAGGCTAACTTCAAAATTTTTAATTTATAAATTTTGAGCTATATTTTTTATTTATTTAGTTTTGAATAAATTATTTTTATATTTAAAATATGAGTTAAAGTTATTGAATTCTATCGAACTGATGATTTTAAGGTTGAGTTTATTCATGTCTATCACCATTTTTTTCTAATAACATTGAATTCTGAGTCAACTTACTTGCATCTTGCTATTCAACATATAAGTATCAAATAATTTTGCTCCTTTTTTAAAAATTTATTTTTGTTGACATTTGAATTCTATATTTTATTTTCATTCATTAGCGGTTAGATCACATTACTCCTAACTGCTAGTCTGCATTTAATGTTTTTTTTCCTTTCTTTGATTTATTATTCGATGATTGGTGTCCGTTTTTGAGACTTAGTTAAAAAATGTTTTCTATCAAAAGTACTAACAATAATTTAAAATGTGAACCTAAAATCTGATTAAAAATGAATTTATCTTATCCATCTTATCACGACTCAGAAATACTAAATGCAACACTAAAATGTTTAACCAAACCTTATCTAAACATATGAAAGTGCCTTCTCCATAAGATTCCATTATTTCATGATTTTAGCTGTTTATTTTCTTCTTGCCACAACATGTGATTTCTTTTTGTCTCCAATTAGTTGCACTTTTTTTTTTAAAAAAAAAAAACAATGAAAGATGACCTTTTCCAAAGTGCATTTTGCTTGGTTGGCCATTAAGATATACTTTTTATTTGGTGATTAATATCTATATTAAGATTTGATTAAAATTAAATTCACATATTATAAAACTTAGTTTCGAAGATAACGTTCCTAATATAAGTTTTCAAAAAATATACAATGAAAGTATAATAACAATTATAATTGTTTTAAAATGTCAACACTTTAGTTTAAATTATTGGTAAAACTGTTAGATATTTTTTCTCTGATTTTTTTTATTATATTGAGTTTTTTTTTTTTATAAAGAAAAAGTCAATTATTATATTTGTTTTTACTTTTCATAAAAGAAAATATAAATTTCTTTCGTATTTAACTTTTTCACTAGGAAAAAGTCTGGATGTTTATAAATTAAAAATCTTTCTTCTCATATTATAATAATAAAGTGGCACCCACAACGTAATCATTCAAAACCTAATTATAAATCATTTGGACGTAGAAAAATGAATAATACTTAAATAAGGATAAAATAAAAATAAATAATAAATTATTTCTTAATTTTTTAAATTGAACTAAATGGTCATTTATTTTAGCATAAGTGGAAATAAAAGTGGATGGAAGGAGTGCCTTTTTTTTGTTGGGATCGAAATTACAGATGTCGTGAAAATACTTACAAGAAAACATTGAACAACAAAAACAAATTAAGAGTAATGAATATGATTCTTTCAATTTTAATTTAAAAAAATTGAGTTAATTGAGCTTTAAAAATGAAACTACTAATCTTAATAAAAAGTGTTTTCTTCTTTTAATAATCCTAATATAATATATATTCAAATTAATCAGATTTCTAAATAAATAGTGGAGAGCGGGGGAAGTTGACGCAAAATTTAGCATAATACTACCACACGACAAAAATTCATCAAATTAAGAAGCATTAAAATTCCATTTACAATTTCTTACCCCAAAAGCAATATGTGTTGCTTAACTTAATCAAGTGAATTAATTAACTATAATAAGTAATATAATACATAAAAATAACAATCAAATTGGCTTTAGTTGACAAACCTATATATTTAAAGATCTCAACTAGTCTTTATAATGATAATTAAGCACTTTAATTTATTAAATGATCATCTAGATATGCACTTTCAAAATTAAAATACTTAGCTAAAGTCATATTTACGCATTTGTAGGTATTATGCCTTTTAAGTTTTAAGTATACTTGTGTGATAGTGTAAATCATGATTAAATTCTTTTATTAGGAAAATCTCATTATTATTTTTAAAAAAAGTATGATTAGCGTAAGGGATATTAATTTAAGTACCTCTTGACTTGTACTCAAACAAGAAAAAGACTTGTATCTAATGAAATTTTAATTTTGATCTTTAGATATATGATTCAATATATTTGATCATTAATTAATTGAAATATTTTATTATATATATAAATAACTAAACGTATGAAATTTTATTGAATACTCATGAGTGAAGAAATCAAAAGTGCGCAATATCAACAAAAATATCTTTTTATTAGTGTAAAAAATTCTTTACAAAATTCAAACCTTTTTAATTTATACTTATATCCTATCATTATTTTGTTTAAAAAATTAAGCTAGGCCATGTGCCCCAATACCATAATCAGCTCCACCTCTAATTATTTAATTAGTATATGCCAAAAATTAATTACTTAGTTGTTTAATCTTTTGACTTAGATTTGTGTTGTTAATTAGATTATCTTGTCACAAAGTGAATCTTGTCATTTTGATATTAGTAAATGATTGATTAACGCAATCATCGCATTGTCATTATATTACTATATTATAAAGCAAAAAAGAATAAAGAAAGAATCCAAAATTTATAATATTATAATTTGATGTCCATTTTTCTCACTCGTTTTGCTACAAAAATACACATCATTTTCTACCTATAGTGCTAAAAGGCATTGTTATTAAGTCTATTAAATAAAGGAGAATAATAAAAATACAAACGAAATACTAAGTTCTTGCGCAAGAATGAGTTGAATAGAGTCTCTAAAAGGTAAACCATCTTCGAAGAATCACCGACAAGAGCAATCAAAATCCTTAGTTATTTGATACCAATCACTTTCGGTATAGCGTCATGTCAACTTAAGCTTTTATTAATAAAGAGAGGAATCTGTAGCCTGTAATCAGAAAGAAAGAAGAGTCAAATACGTCAGCTAGTCCATATAGAATCTCGCAAATTACAGCAGGATTATCGTCGGTTCACGTAACAATATATTCAAATAAAGTACTTCTATCGATTGATGTACTCTAGGCCCAAATAGAGCAATTCCATTGATTGATGTACTCTACTATGTTGTATATAAATAGCTAAAGTATTATTCACTAAAGCACCTGCACATCTCCTTTTCACATTATCAAACCATTTCAACTTCGCTTCCTTCAGTTTATCCCTCACTGAGACCACTCTCACCTTTGCTCGGACATCCTCATACCTAATCTTGTCACTTCTAAAATGTCGACACATCTATTTCAGCAACCCCATATCCATAACTTGCATCTTTTGAACTCAAGAGTTCTTAATTGACCAACACTTCGTCACATGCAGCAATGTCGTTCTAACCGTCACTCTATAAAATTCACCTTTAAGTTTAGATGATACATTTTTGTCACACGAGACTCCGGACGCAAGCTTCCATTTCATCAACACCTCACCAATACGTTGTGTGACATCTTCATCGATATCCCTGCTTCCCTGAATTAAAGCTCCAAAATACTTGAAACTATCTCTCAACCTCCATGTCAAATTTCACTTCCTAGTCTATTTCATACACACTACAACAAATATGATTTATAGCTACGAAATTATTAGCTACAACATCAAATTTGTCACTAATTATTCGCTTTTAGTGACAAAATTTACTTTTCGTGCTTAAATATATGAGACACATACTTTTAGTGATGAATTTAAAGTTATCGGTGAAACATTAAAGTTTCCCACCAAAAAATTAATTGGTGCCATTTGTTAGGTAGTGTTAGTCATGAATTTATAGTTATCGGTGACACATTATTTCGTCACTAATAATGTATCTAATTCATGACAAATTATTTTTTGTCTTAAAATTTATTTATTTTTGGACACAAAAAAATTTCATTCAAAAAAATATGTTGTTACAATATCGACAAATTAGAGTTCGTAGTTTAAATATTATAAGTTTTAGCTATAAGAATTTAGATTTAATTATGATATTTATTTTCGTCACTAATAGTATAAATAATTGGTGACAAAGATTTTATTGTCTCTAATCAATTTGTGATTTAGTTGACAACAAAAAAAATTAATCACAAAATATGTAAGGTGTTAAATAGCGACGACTTAAAATTTGTAATGAATAATTCAACTATTTGCTACGAAAAAATTCATAGCTAAATACAATTTTTTTGGCTACAATTGTTCATAATTAGAAGTGACAACTTACAAAAAGAATAATAAAAGTGCTTCATAAGAAATAGACAGAGTCCTTTCGTTAATTGGCGAGGAAAAATATTAAAACCCACGAATTCAGTCTATTTTGTAAAAATGAAAAAGTTCAATTCATCAATCTTTTTAAATTACACAATTATAAAATGCATCATTTCAAAAATACAATCCAAGTTATAAGTATTGTGAGTGGGGTACTGTCACGACCCAAAAATGGACGTGATGGCACTCGTCTTAACCCACCAAGACAAGTCAGCCTACAACTCAACCATTACAATAAAATGCGGAAATTTTTATAATAAACTCAAAAATACCCCCAAAATCTGGTTGTCACGTGTACAAGCCTCTAAAATATTACAATTGATTTAAAAGAAAAAAACATAAGTCTCAAATGACCTTGTTTCTAGAATAGAACAAGATCATAAATAAGAGTAAGAAGGTCCGCTGAAATGACAAGCAACTACCTCACAAATCTTCCAGAAGCCTCGGAAAAGAAAAGAATAACAAGAACCACAAAAATCCAGGCTCGTAACCTACAAAAAAATTGTAGAAGCAAGGGGTGAGTATCAAACCACACGGTACTCAGCAAGTAAACCTCTAAACAAGAGCTAAGGGGATAGAATACAAGTACTCCTTACACCCCAAACGAACCTTCACAACTACAATCTGTATAAAACCAGCCCAACCTAACAGTTCACA
>NW_006239221.1:607860-609957 GCF_000226075.1 Solanum tuberosum
ATTCACAACAACACAATGATTCAACAAGCCTTTCAAACAATTCTCAACACATCACACAAACAATTGATTGCATTGCCTTTTATTATCCCTTTCATCATTAGAATTAATCAATGTGGACAAGTCAACCCATCACCAAGCCTCATTACCCTAAACACATATTACAAGGAAATACACGAATTCCATACACTTAACAAGGGTTTAGAAATCCACTTACCTCAAATAGTCGAACAGTCACTCCAGGACTTGAGCCTTCCCTTTTGTTGAACTTCCAAATCAATACAATCTATTCAAATAAATAATCACAATAAGCTTTCGAAACTAACAACACCCATATACTATGTGTCTAGTCTAAACCCAAAAACACACCCAAAACAATAGTCAAGTTCCTAATCTTGATGACAATTAACAATGTCAACTCTCGTATTCCCAAATTCCAAGTCTAAGGTTAAGTGCCAATTCCTTCAAACATCATAATTCTAATGGTATTCATGTAATATGATATTCCTAGATTTGATTTCATATACTACCATGCCAAACGTAAAACATAATATAATAGCAATGGGGAAAATTAAATTGAAACCGCAGTGAAACACAACCTGCAAAGCCACGAAAACAAAATAAATACAAAGGCAGAACCTTCTAATGAATTACATGGAGATTTATAAGCCTTAAACATTTATCTTCAAAATCTACCCAATGATTAGCTGCAACACGTTACTTGGTCAATTAGTATGATGTGATTGCCCACTAACCCTTGTCCATATAACTTCAATAAGAAAATAAATTTGACAGTTCAATTCCTTTTGCCTCCAATCAATATGTTTTGTGTACATCTTAGAATCACTACATAGTTAGAGGATTTGGCGAGAAATTTACCCGAAGCAGTATGCTGCTTTTCTCATTGACGCTGAACCGCAACTCCTCTTGTCAAACACTTTTCGTTATTCTTAAATTAATTATGTACTAAAAGTAATAATTCCTACTAACCTATTTTAATATTTCAGATTTTTCCCATTATTATTAACAATAAACAAATTACCCATAAATTAATTAACTATAGTTAAACGACTATTCAAAATTATTAGAAATGACATTTCGAGTCATTACAGGTACGGTTCTACCACTAGATCACTAATATTTGTTGGTTTAACACTTTTGTTTTTTATTTGCTACATTTTCATCGATAAAGACGATAGAAAAATAATTTCTCAAGTCTTGGTGCTAATTTTTATGCGTGTCTTTTGATTTGTGATTGGTAAACTGCATAGACTAAGTCGATCTATTTGCTTTCTATCTAAAAATATGTACATATTTAATAGTAATTCCACATACGTATGTAGATCAACTATACAGAGATAACATCGACTTACAAACTTAGACTTTGCAAAGGTGCGAAATATTTCATGAATTTCTATTAACTTTTTCCATCAGTGTGAAAATCGAAATAAACTAAAAATGAAAGCACAAATGAAAGAAATGAACCAACTAGGATTTCAAATATATTATGATGAAGTACTATAGTTATGGGTATTGATGTTTTTTCAAAACAATTGATTTACTGATCGAATTGAACCGGTTATTCAATTTTTTTAATAAAATCGAAAGTTTAATTTTATATAAATTTATAATTGTACTAAATAATTTTTAAAATTTATAAAAATAACTACATAAAATGACAGAATCGTGCTGAATATATTTAAAGATATGTTAAAAAATATACAATTTAATTAAAATATAATCTACATTTGAATGAATTGTGGGCGGTAAATTTCATGCACTTGTGTATGTGTATAAATAATCATATAATATATTATAGCTATAAAAGTTAAATTTGAAAGAAGTGAATGAAGTTAAAAATAAAATAAAAATGAGACACAAGATAGAGTTGATCGGATGGTAAGCACTCCTCACTTTCAACCTTAAGAATCTTAAGGTTGTGAGTTCAAATCCCCAAGAAAACATAATGTGGTGTGGGAGCTCCTAGAGAGGAGTTTAAAATAAATTGAGATGAGAGGATAACAGGAAAATTAACTTTTTTTCTACTATATTATAAAAGAGAGTTTAGGCCCAAATATAATATATAATATTCAAGATTGG
>NW_006239221.1:611657-669110 GCF_000226075.1 Solanum tuberosum
TTTTTTTTATATTTAAAAATTGCGTAAAAATACTATAAATCATGATAATTGACAACATAAAATATTTCAAAAATGTTGTATGTGAGTACTCTTATTATGCCTTAAATAGCGTCAAAGAAAGTACATGTTTGTGATAAAAACACTTATTCCTTTATCCACGCAAACAATCGCTTCAAAAACTCGGTTATTAGCCCCAAAATATACCATTTATATTATTGGGCCCGTGCATAGCACGGGCAACATTATCTAGTTATAATAATAAATTTGTCCCAATTAATACATTTAATAACAAAATAATTTTTGGTATATAGAATATAGTCATTAGTGACGAAATTAGATTTTGTTCAACTACATATAATTTTAGAGACAATTGATGTCGTCACTGATTGAAGTAAAATAATTAGCGATGATATAATTTTATCGGTAGTAATAATCTTTTTAGTGACAAAGCATACTATTAACTACAAAAATACACTTTTTACGACAAATAAATTTGTCAAAAATGTTTAAACATTTGGGGACGATTTTTTTTTTTGTAGTTAATATAATACTTTTAGTGACGAAACACTAAATTGTGTTTGTATACTTTTAGAGACACACATTTAGTGACGATTGATTGACGAATTATTGTTCGTCTCATAAGACTTTTAGTAAAAAAATATGATTTATAAATGATGAAATTATTTGTCCGTGATAATTGAATTTGTTGTAGTGGTGATTGAGTTAATATAGATGGTGGTAGGTCATGTTTCGATTTTACTTTAGAATGTCTTCATAGTCAAGTTCGTCACACATCTTCAAGCAATTGGGTCAAAAGTTTCATCATAGTCTATCTCTTTCTCCTGATTGTATCCTTGAACTACTAATCTGGTTTTCTTCCTTGTGATATGCCCTTGGTCATCAAGCTTGTTTCGACACACCAAACTAGTTCCTATTACAGTTCTCTTTGGATGTTTGGAGACACCGCATCACCTAATTCACACTCCAAATATAAATACATATCTTTTTCTAATAAAATTCCATTATAGGATTATCTAAAATTGGATTTTTAAAATGTTCCTTTCAACTTTTTTTCTTTAAAGAATTGCTATTTAGATCCTTTCACCAAATTGACTAAATTTTCCAAATTGCAAACTCTTCTGCATGAACTCTTCCACGTGGCCTTTCCCCCATATATCACTTTGACACTTTCTCTTTCTCATTTCAATTTCTTTTATAAGAAAATTAGTACTATATTTTTTAATTTTCTGCAAAGAAATAAAAAATTAAGGCATCTTCCTCTTCCATCTCTAGATTTTTGATAGCGACCCTCTTCCCTGCACATATTTTCCCTGCAAAATCTCTCAAAAAAATGAGAAAAAAATAAAAAAATTTGTATCTTTTGGACATATCAGCTGCAGAAATACAGAGATTAGCAAGAAAGTGCTGTTTTTGTTCATGTTTCCATCACTTTCTTGCTGGGTCGGTTCGTTTTTTTTGAGGTAATTTTCAGTTTGATGTTGTTGGTTACTGAAAACTCATGTTTCTTGAGAAACCCTTTTGATTTGCTTGTATTTGGGTGAACCCCATTAGGGTTTTATTGGAGTTTCGTTGTATTGGGTTTTCTTGGTTTTCGTAGTAGCTGAAATGTAGAGAAGGGTAAAACCTAAAAAACAAAAATAGAAATTTTAGGTTTAGAAAAAAAATCCAATTTTGATTTGTACAGATTATGGCTTTTGATCAAAATTCAATACCCAAAGATTTGAGGCCGTTGAACATTGTTAGGACAGTGCCCGAAGAATCGGGTATTGCTCCTGTGACTGCATCTGGTAGAACAGTTGAGGGGTTTTATGGTAACCTGACCCGGGATGTTGGAGGTAGTCCTGGAACTATACAGGGGGTTTATTACCCTACTGTAACGGATGCCGGGTTTGTAGGTTTAGGTTATACCAATGCTGGTCCAGGGGCGGTTGGGTGGGTCCCACAGATTGTGGCTTCGCAGCCACCAGGTGTTGTGAGTGTTGGTGTTATGAATTCAGGTTCTGGGTCGTCACAGAATTTGCATTCTGGGGTACGGGTTGGTAGTAATGCGTCTGAGCGTGCTAGTGATGATGGTGGTGATGGTTCGGTGTCAGGGAGGAAAGTTAAGTTTTTGTGCAGTTTTGGGGGGAGGATAATCCCGAGGCCGAGTGATGGGGCATTAAGATATGTGGGTGGACAGACTAGGATTATTACTGTTAGGAGGGATGTGAGTTTTGCTGAACTGGTACGCAAAATGGTAGATACTTGTGGGCAGGATGTGACGATTAAGTACCAGTTGCCTGATGAGGATCTTGATGCACTTGTGTCTGTTTCTTGTCCAGAAGATCTTGAAAATATGATGGATGAGTATGAAAAGTTGGTTGAAAGAGCGTCAGATGGGTCAGCTAAATTGAGGGTGTTTCTGTTTTCGGCTTCTGAGGTGGAATCATCCGGTTTGGTGCAATTCGGAGATCTGCAAGATAGTGGACAGAGGTATGTCGAGGCAGTGAATGGGATTAGTAATGGAGTTAGTGGTATTGGCCTTACTAGGAAAGGGAGTAACGCTAGTGCTGGTTCCACCCAGAATTCGGAGTTTAGTGTCTCTGAAGCTGTGGATGTCTTAGGTCCTGGTCAGGGGGAGCTTAGAGCTGTACCTTCTTTTGACACACTATCACCTAGTGGGACATCTGCTACCTCTCAAGAACCTGCTTACAGATTGGTGTCTACAGATGCAAATCCTGCAACTCATGCTGATGCTTCTGTCTCTCCAATGACCATTCCATTAGTCGTTCCTGGGTCTGTGCCAACCTTATCTACTCAGCTGGAGCATGGGTTAGAGAAAACTGTGCCTGTCACTGCACAGCAGCAACAAATAGGTTATGATATGCAGCAAACAGGAGTGACTTATCAAGGGACTACACCATATTTCCCAGCTTATGTGGATCCTCAGAGGGAGACACTAAACCGTACAGAGTATGTTCAGATCCCTTCTCAAATGGGATTCCCAAGACAGCTTTTGGGAACTGTTGGGCCAATAATGAATCAGCAACATATGATTGCTGGTGGTCCAACTCAGCAGTTTGTCCCTGCTCTTCACATGACAATGGCTCCTTCCGGTCATGTCAGTATGAATCCTAATCTGGTTGCCTCACAGATTCAGCCCCAACATTTTAGGTTAGAACATTATCCTGCAGAAGGCACATTGGGGCAGAGAGTTGTGCAGATTCCTGTTGACCAAGGGTACAGTGCTTATCAGCATCACGCCCCTCCTGCAGGTCTTGGAGGAGCTTATGGATGGCACCAGATTCCACAAACACAGCAGATGCCACTTTCTGAAGGCCAGGTGCCTCAACCACTGGTTACTGGTTCTGAGGCATTACCTAGGTTTGATGATTGTCTTATGTGTCAAAAATCGCTGCCTCATGCACATTCAGATACAGTAGTGCAAGAGCAAAGAGAGAGTCCTGCAAGCACAGTATCTGACTTTAATCCGGTGTATCATAGCCTTCGGTTGGATGAGATGGGGCGGCCTATTTACCGAGCTGTTACAACTGGAACCCTGGGTGAGCCAGCTGTTGAACAGCAGGGAGCTGCTGTTGGGCAAAGAACTGGGGGTCAGATAGATCTTGGAGTTGGAAAAGGTCAAGGTGAGCTAATTGGAGTCTCACAAATTGTTGATAAACAGTATGAATATGATAGAAGCCTCCAACAGCCTGAGTTTGCAGAGCACCCAAAGGTGTCAGTTCCCCCCCAAGGTATGATAGGGTTAACAGGTTCTGTGCAACCACCTTATGGAGTTTTTGTTGGAGCTGTTCCTCAACCATGCCATGGTAATGCCACTGAGCAGATTCTGGTTCCATCACAGTATCAGGTTAAACAGGAAGTTGCTGCGAATAAACCAGTCAGTAGTGATTTACTTAAAGTTGGCAGCGTGCCTGGTCAAACACTGGATAACTTAAGTGGTGAATCTCCCAAGAATTATGGTGGAACCGCACCTACCATGCTTCCTAAAGAAGATGATATAGAATCTGTTACGGCTTACAACCATTTGAGACAAATTGAGGGAAGGATGGAAAATCTCCTGATGTACCCCGCTGAAATTTTAGCAAATAATGAGCAGAGTAAGCCAGCTGTTGATAATTTTAGAAGGGAAGACATCTTGAATAACAGAGTACAACAGTTTGATGGGAGGGAGGAATATCCAGGTTTGGTTACAAGTAATGTGAATCCAAATGAAATACCTGTTCCTCCAAAATGGAATCCTTTCTTGCCCAACATTCAGGCTGCAGAAGGGTATGAAGTGTCTCAGCATCCTGTTATGACTAATCCGGGTGTGCATGCCCAACCAAACTATGGGGTTAATCACTTGATACCCAGTGAAATCTCTCCCCATCTAACTGCCCTCTCTGCCCATGCAACAGAAAGAACTCCAGCTATTGCTGAATGGAAAGATGGGGTTCAACATTTCCAGCCAATGTTGAGTCCTACTACTGCGGAAATGACCATACTCGATGGTACCTCACCGTGTGTACAGGAGAATTCAAATTCTTTATATAGCAATCAGGATCCTTGGAATTTACATCATGATTCCCATTTCCCTCCTCCTAAACCTAGTAAACTTCAGCTAAAAAAGGAATCTGCTGGCACCAAGGATTATTCTGGCGAGAATCGTTTTGGCAATAGCAGTGAGTTGCCAACTATTACTAATGGTGGATTACAAACACAAATTCGGTTGGAGGATGGAACTTACCTTCCCTCCGGTAATACAGATTACAGTTCAGATCAATCATGGTCCAAGAAAGGTGAGAAGCTTCAATTTTTCTGGAATTTAGTATTGGTAGGTCATCTTATATACTTGTCGTCCTAACGTTTTCCTTTCCTATTTGCTATTGAAGGCTCAGAGGAGGAAATGATCAAGCAAGAACTTCAGGCTGTTGCTGAGGGTGTCGCTGCTTCTGTTCTTCAGTCATCAACTCCATCTAATGCTGACCTGTCCACACATGGGAGGAGTGAGTCCCCATCTTCAAGTCAACGGAATGTTGAATTTGAAAGCACTAATGCCGGAAAGGACTCTAAGGATAAATTTGAGGTCTTAAATTCTCTCACACAAACAATAGCTGCTGCTATGCAAGTTGTTTAGAATCAGTTTCTTGTACCTTTTCTTTGCCAGTCTTGCTAATCAGAAGTAATCTCTGTTCAGGAAACTAAAACTAAATTTCCCGAGAGAGCAAATTTTGGGTTTCCTGTATCAGGTGGCATTGGACGCTTGCAGGTTCGACATTTCTTGTCCAATACAATTCCCATAATTTGTTTTTTTTTTTAGAATGATTTTTTTTTTTTTTGAGAATTCCCATAATTTGTTATACCTAAATGGAGAAGTGAACTTATCTTTTACTGCCACTGCCACATAGCAATTTTTTCATTTTCCCATGTTTTGAAAGTGCATTCTTGTGAATAGATTATAAAGAATGATGACCTCGAGGAGATTCGAGAATTGGGTTCTGGTACATTTGGCACTGTTTATCATGGAAAGTGGAGGGGTACTGATGTTGCAATTAAAAGGATTAATGACAGGTGTTTCGCTGGGAAAGCTTCAGAACAAGAGCGTATGGTTGGTACCTTTTTTCCCTTTCAAATTCTTATTGTCTCTCGTCTTATTCCCTACACCTGATAATTTAACTAATTTATCCAAGATCTTTGCGTGTTTTATTCATGTATATAATATGACTCTGCTTATCTTTTTCATTTAGAGGGATGATTTCTGGAATGAAGCCATCAAACTTGCAGACTTGCACCATCCAAACGTTGTTGCCTTCTATGGTGTTGTGCTAGATGGTCCGGGTGGCTCGGTGGCGACTGTTACAGAATATATGGTTAACGGGTCCTTGAGAAATGCTTTACAAAAGAATGAGAGGTGACCTTTCTTTTTGCTTGCATGGATTAAATGGAGTATTTGTTTATTGGTAATTCAATCTTTACTTCCATATGAAGATATTTGAAATGGAATCCTAATTATTAATTACTTAATTTGCTGGTTTTTATACCACTGAATTTTGGGTTAAACTTGTTTTAGGGTTGACCTCTGCTATGGTTTAGTGATTAAATAACTTGGTGGTATAAATTCATTTCTTCATGCAATTTTAGGGCAATGGTAGGTTAAAGGCCACATCATTTTCAGATGGGTTTTTTCAAGTGTGCCATGAGGGTAGGGTGGTTCCTGTAGTTACTTAGTGGATGAGTAGGTTTCCTTCATGACATTCACCTTGATTTTGTGGGATCAGGAAGCGTCTGTTTGATTTGATCATTTTCAGTCTGAGCACTTATAGTACTCTTCTGCATACAATAAAATTGTATACTATTTGTGGTGTTACACATAAAAAATGGGATGACTAAATGCATCACGTACTGTCTTCAGGAATCTGGATAAGCGGAAACGCCTTGTGATTGCCATGGATGTTGCATTTGGAATGGAGTATCTTCATGGGAAGAATATAGTGCACTTTGACTTGAAAAGCGACAATCTGTTGGTTAATCTGCGTGATCCCCACCGTCCAATATGCAAGGTTAGTCATCACCGGGATATAGTTTTATTTGTCAGTTGATAAAAAATGATGTGCATAAATGTTAAAAGATTTAGTAGCCAATTATCTCAACAAGGGGAAAAAGTATTAAATATTTGTCTTACAAATGTTTTTACATGTTGACACCAGAGACTAATTCAAGTTTTATGCACAGTTCTGAGTTCTCGTTGAACTAAAGAAAGTAATTGAATGTTATATTCCGTATTTGCAAATCTGCAATGGAAGCATAATTTTCTATTGAGCATGAGGTAAGAAGTCTTTTAAGTCCTAAGCCCAGAATGCGGCAGGTAAACTACAATGAAAGATGTAAAGAGATCACAATTTGACATTAGTAACTGAATATACGTTGTAATCTGATACCCAAGTATGACACACCTAAACCTGAAAGATCCATTACTCTCATTGAGTAACATATTAGATCTTGGAGGTCTTGTCAAAATTTTAAAGACAGATTTAGAGCTTGGAGGCTGCTTTTGCATTTGAGGTGATGCGTTTATTGCTTAACATCTCAAGAAGTTCCCAGCTGAAGCAGTTACATCATAATTTAAAACTGACAAACTTTATATCTCCCTCAAAAAAAGAATACAATACCTGTTTTTTTTTTTTTACCAGTTTCAAAAAAAAAAGAAAAAGAAGCAGGTATTGTATTTTATGGTTTGAGATACAACAGATGATGTGTATCATTTCACATTGGGTGTAGTAGAACATCTTGATATGGTAGCCAGCCTTGAGATGGTGCCGAAAGCAAAAATCCTTCACTTTTTGGCTTTTCCAGCCTTCTAATCTTCCATGGCTTATCCTATAATTGAAAACAATTGAGTTTTATACCATTTTTCAGAAAGTACGAGGGACCCCATCCTGAGAAAATGACCATGTTCATTCCTGCACCTGTTCTCTTCCCTTCTAAATTAAATGTCCCTCCAAACTATTACTGGGAAAGGTGATCCATGAGTCTCTGTGGCAACTTCACTCCAGGTTCTGTACAAGGTCTATCACGTTGAATTACTTTTAAGATCTTCCGTAAACCTTATTGCATTCCATCGGCATTGACACTGGATACCCTATACACTGGGTTTTTGTTCAAGATTAGCTGCGTGTTTCAGGTGTCAATGTTTAGGGGCTGAGAGTGGTTATGGTTTCTGCTTATTAACCAATATCAGATATGCCTGCGGGTGGACCTGCATTTTCCGTGTGTTCAAATGTAATGACCTGATGTGGTGAGGTGGAGATTAAATTCAAAGACCTCATTGCGGGAACTAGTTTGAGCAGGTAATTTAAAAGATGATAAGAATATCATATGTAAAACTTCATCAAAGAACTACAGTATGTGCAGTAGGTTCGAAGCCTGTTGCAGACAAAAGTTCGGTATTTAAGTGGAGAAGGGTAGAGGGACTGGTCCATTATCCATTGAGTTTCGAACCATGTGCCACTGGTCCTTGGGGATTTCTTGCTTCTTTAGAAAACCTACAATAGGTGCAGTAGGCGCCTTCTGTAATTCTTTCATTTTAGAAAACCTGGATTGTGAACGAAATTTTATTTCCCTGTGTCAAAAATACCTCCATAGTTTAGGCTATATATGCCTGAGCAAAATAGGAAAAATTACTCTGTACTCGAGCTAATGAGGCTTTAAGTTTTAGGTGACATCAATTGTGCTTAGGCATGTCAATTGTCACTATCTTATCGAAATAATACCAAAACAATCCAGCTCACCTAATTTTCTTTTGTTATTATTTGAGCTGTTTAGGGCAATTGTATTACTCTTCTAGACACCAGAAGAACATGATTCATATTTATGCTCAGTTAAAATGGTTAGACATAAAAATTCTATTATAAAGAATAACCTTTGCTGAATGTGAATGGACCTTGCTTTAATCTTAAATTGTTTGATGTATCCATCATCTTTTTTCTTTCGGTGTTTTCCTAGAGGATTGTGGTTATATGAAGAATTTTCATATCTATGGATGTAAGACACTTGTTTAATCCCTGTACTTATGTCCGTCATGGTGACAACATCTAGGTTTGTGCTACTTAAGTGAGTACCGAGTAACTAAGCCATTTTAAGGTATTGGGACATCAAGAGAGAAACCAAGTTCTCATGTTTAAATAAACATCCCAAAGGAGGCAAAAACACTAGGGTGATTTCTTCCCATTTCTTCAAGCCTTGGTGGACAAGGGTACCTGGGCTAGTAGAAGGTAGCAGGTATCCCGCGTAATTAATCGAGGTGTGCGCAAGCTAGACTGAACACCGTACTTACAAAAAGAAGAGAGAGAAATCAAGTTTTTTTTTATCCAAGAGAATTTAGGTTTTCATAGATTCTTTTCCCATGCTTTCAACTTTAGCTTTTGAAAGTCCTTAGGGGTTGTTTTGTTAGTAGTGGGATGGGATAGACAAGGATATCCCATGAGATTATTTTATCCCACCTCATATACGTGGCAACTTTTTTTTTTTTTTTTTGAGAAAAGTAACAGTTAGTCTATATTTATCCACAGGTATACTACCTCAAAAGTGTAGTTACCCTCCAAAAGTGTTGTAGTTACATAGGATCCTATACCTACCAAGTTACAGCCAGTCTATAGTTGTGCTGATTACTTCTGAGCTATCTAAGACTACTTGTTTACACCAAAAATGATACAGAGCTAAACAGTTAAGCTTAAATCTTTGTATGTTGCTCTGCTTTCCTTCATGACATCTCTGGTTCCTCTCTAGCCATACTGTCCACCATATACATGATGGGACCATCTTCCATCTCTCCTCCTTTCTTCCTGCATTTCCATCTCTATTCCAGCACTTCAATGCAATGCAGAATAAAATAATCACATGAGATATGCTGAGATTATTATCCTTATGCCACTAACCAAACGGTCCTTTAGTGTTTAAGTTATGCCGTCTTTGGATAAATTTATTGCTATTTGGATGGAATTAAATCAGGCTGACATCACTTTGATGGTTCCTTGTTAGTAGGAACTACTGATTACACTATGAGAATGCGTGTGTAGTGTAATTCTTTTCTTTTGAAGATACCCTTGCTCACACCTTAGCCGAATGCAAAACTAGAGGCAATTGTATCCTTAGTCGACTGGGAGGACTCTCTAGAAATTCTTTGTTTTAGAGACTGTTGTACAATCAATAAAATAGAGCGGGCCCAACAAGTGTGGCCTAATGGTCAATGAAGTGAGAGGAGAAGTATGATGTCTTCAAATTTCAATTGAGGCAAAAACACTACGTGATTTTCGCTCATCTTCCTAAGCCAGGTTGGATAGAGTTACTGGTATCTGTACTGTGGGAGGTAATAGAAACCCGATGGAATAGTTGAGGTGCACGCAAGGTGGTCTGGACAACACCACCATCATAAAAAAAATAGCGGACAAAATATTGCACAGAGCCTTGTTTTAAATCTTATTCTGTACTACTTATCAAGCCCTTTGAATTGTTTTCCTTTATTTTTTGTCAAAGATGCACTCTCTTTGCAATGAGTAAAGCCTCATTGACAATCAATCTTAGTAAATCCTGATGAAAATCATACTTGTCAAAAAAATCCTGAACATGAACTGTCCAAATTGGGCTTACAGGTACAAATTGATTACTTATCCAAAAAAGGGGGTTTAAATGGAAATTGGATAAACATGACTTAAGAGTTCTCCTCAATTTGGGTTAAACAGATCAGTTCTTAAAGCCTCCAAAAGAGCCTTGCAGCTTTATCTTAATTTTTGACCGAGGAAATTATTGCTATGGGTAATCTGTTCAAATATTTGAATCAGGGCTAAGAGGTATAGGAATGTGAAGCATTTCTTAACATTACACCAGACGAGAAGAGTTACTTAGAGTCATCGCTTTATTACTGAAAGGACAAAATAATGTGAGACACAGGATTATGGCTTAATGGATGAAGTTTTGCACTTTATACAATGGTTGCATAAAAACCTACCAATTTTTTTTTAAAAAAAGACGAGAATTGATGGCTTATTTGAATTTCAACTTTGAAGTGTTCTTTTCTTTTTGGTGATGACCGTGGTGTTCAGGTCAGCTTTCGCGCACCTCGATTAATTCCACGGGATACCTGTCACCTCCCACCACAACAGGTACTAGGTAACTCTATCTACACCAAGGCCAGGACAAGTGTTGGATAAATATCAGCATTATTGAATATTTGATGTTGGAATTAGTTATTTTAACTCTTACCTATGTTGTTCGGACTCTTAAAAATGTCGACGAGTGCATGTCGGATCCTTCATAATGCATCTTTTAAGGACCCGACACGGGCTTGCGGCATCATTTTGGGAGAGTCTGAGCAACACAAATATTTTAACTGTGCTAAATTCATAGATGTTTGGTATTCCTTTATTTTATGTTAAATAATACACTTCTCTCCAAAGTAAAATGCGCTTCACTTCTCGTTTTTGCTGCAAGGCCCACACAAGTTGTCGTTTGGTTTGCGCTTTTCGCTTTTGAAAGCGATTGGCTGTAGCATTCCCAATAAATAAGTACCTTGAGACACAGTGTAATGCATCAATGAGTTTCTTCTCCTTGCTGCTGCTATATAACTCTATTTTGAGGGTCGGCAGAACTCTCTTGTAAAAATTAGAGGAACTAACCTTTTAATGAAAATGAGTTTCAAGTAAAAGTTAAAACATGAATGATTGGGCAAGAATCATACCTTTGTGGTACCACTTGTAGGGAGGGATTCTCAATACAATTATTACTTCAAAGAAAAATGCTAGTGTCCTAACAGCACCCTTTTAAAGACTCAATAGAGTTCTTACCTTAGTACATCATCCTCAAACCTTGTAAAACCAGGGCACCATCCACTATTGGAGATGCACTCAAGTCATGAAGCTAGTTGAAGTGCAAGCTAGGCTTTTTGCCTTGTTTAGGCATTTGCTTTGATGCAGGCATTAAAGGGCTAAGGCATGTGCCTCTTTGTCATGTGATTTGTTTTGAAGAGGAAGAGACTTGAACAATAGATATTGCCGGGAAAGTGATATATAAATTATTAACAGATCATACAACAAAACAACATAGCCAGTGTAATCCCACAAGTGGGGTTTGGGGAGAGTGGTGTGTATGCAACCTTACCCCCAACCTTGCGGTTTCTGGTAGAACCTTGTCTCAAGTAACACATAAAAAACAAGTACGGAAAGGAAATACAAGGGTGGAGAAGTCATGCTGATACTAATGGGGAAGAGGAACAGTAGCAACAACCAATAATACGTTAATTGAAGCAAAGGAAACAACGTATAAAATTATTAAAAGGTGTTGTGAGTAAATATGTTTGGTGACAAGAAATTGGAAGAGCATAGCAAGTTATAAATCTAAATTAAAAACCTAAAATTGCATTGTTGTCCAAATCTGAAGTATAAGATGGTTTTTAAATTTGATTGCTACGATTTTACTTTTTTAATATGATTGCAGTTTTTCATTTCTTTGTTCAACTATGTTTTGTTTGTACTACTTTTTTCCCGCAATACACATATTTTCGCCTTTTCTTTACTAAAGCTAACGGTGTTTGTGCTTTTCCTTGTATCTCTGGAAAGGCGTGGTCCTTTTCTATGCTTTTCACATTTGAGGCTTTGACAACAGTGATCCATGGCTCATGTCACTGGCATGTATCGCTGCCTGTGTTATTAAAAAGTGAAATGCCTAAAAAAACTGAAAGGTTTTTTTTTGGGGGGCTTGGGCTTTAATGAAAATAAAATGTGAGCTCAAGTGAAAAGGCATAAATGGATAAAAATTACAAAGAACTATGTTTAGTCCAAGACTAATAATTATAAGCACGAATAACAAATATATGGGCAACGAAATTGAAATTATTATGGTAAAGTGAACTTTGAATTGTTTAGTGCAGTCTCTTTAGGAATGCTCATTGGCAAGGAAATGCTCTAGAGACTCAATGACGACACTAAAGCACACATTAAGTGAGGCGAAGCGCTCAACATGTTTTGAGCCTCGCTTCATAGCTTAAGCGCGCCTTTGACAACACCGAATTCATTGGTACCATCTATGGCATTAGTCATATCATCATCATTGTAGTATTATCATATAATAATAATGCATCACTATTATCATCCTTAGTGTTGTTATTAGTCTGACTACGGTATTTCATTCCTTGCCTACTTTAGAATCCATATTCATAGTTGCTTTTACGTTAATTCTTATCTTGTGCGTATAACCTTTAAACGTGAAAGCAGTCCATTGCGAATTGTAAAAGCTCCGTGCCATATTATCATCTGTTTCACTTTGTTACTGACTATAAATCTATCCTTCTTGTTTAGGTTGGTGATTTGGGCCTATCCAAAGTGAAATGTCAAACACTAATCTCTGGCGGTGTACGAGGAACTCTCCCTTGGATGGCACCAGAACTTCTCAATGGAAGCAGCAGTCTTGTCTCTGAGAAGGTATAAAAAAAAGTAGTTCCTTTGTTTCAATTTGTTTGTCTGGTTTTGATTTGGCACGGATTTTAAAAAAGTAAAATAGACTTTTGATTCTTGTGGTCTTAAACTAATGATATGTAGAATGTACCAAAATGTCCTTCAATCTTGTGGTCTTAAACATGCCATGTGAAATTTAGAATTAATAAGTTGCCAATAAAGGTAAGAAAGAGCCAAGAATCAAATTCTTTTTTAAACGGACTAAAAAGGAAAGTAAGATGAACAAGTTGAAACGTAGGGGGTAATAATTTTATCTCCTTATCCCTGTGTGTTGACGCATACTTTGCTGGGTGTGTTTGTAGGTTGACGTATTCTCCTTTGGAATTGTACTGTGGGAACTTCTTACTGGAGAAGAACCATATGCCGAATTGCACTATGGGGCTATAATTGGTAACGACTTCCAAATATTCTTTTTCAACTTCAACCAAATATTGTCCAAATGCCTTCTAAGTCAACAAACCAGTTCGAGTATTAACAACTGAACACGTATGCAGGTGGTATCGTGAGTAATACCTTGCGTCCTCCAGTGCCAGAGTCCTGTGACCCAGATTGGAGGTCACTCATGGAGAGATGTTGGTCAGCTGAACCATCCGAGAGGCCTAACTTCACTGAGATCGCCAACGAGCTACGAGTGATGCAGTCTAAGATCCCTCCCAAAGGACAAAACCAACAATCATCTCCCTCAGCAAACACCAACCAAGCTAAAACTTAATTTTCTGCACTGCCCTTTGTAGTTGCTTTTTTCTTACCTTGATAAACTTAGGTATATAAATTAGCTCAAAGTAACACATAATATAGTGGTCTCGTCTTTGTTTTCTGGTTTTTTAGATCTCCATTACATTTTATTATTGACTTAATTAGGTGTTCCAATACTGACCAAATTTACATCAAAATCAAAGTCAAAGTAACACAACATTTTCTTCTCTTTCAGTTTGTTATGTAGGTGATTAGTCAAACTTGCTTGGGACTGAGGCGTTGATTAATTGATCATCACATGTGTTCGAAAGCATATCATGTTTTGCAAGTGGGCAATGTGAATATTGTTCTTTGCTTCCCCTTTTCAACCACTTCCTTTTATTATGGCGTGATTAATGCGTCTTAAACCTTTTTCTTGAAAAAAAATATGCATTCTTAGTGAAATTTTTACACGTTGATCTATAGAAATATGGCCATTTTCTTTGACAAAAAAACTTCTAAATTATCATCACATCAATAGGTGCATAAAGTAAATATTGGTATTGACTTATTAAAAATATATGTCTTTTGAGATTTTGATTAGACAAATCTTTTAATCTTCATATATTAATATTGATTTTACTCCTTGTTTTGGCTTGCAAAAGTGATTTGTGGATGAGACCCTTGCACCTAACTACAATTATAGTTTCATTATGTAAATCATGAATTAATTTTAACCAACATTAATTATTGTTAATGAGTGTGATTAAAGATTGCTGGTGCTTGATTAATTAATATAATTGATTCTCTGTACTATCCAAAAAGAAAAATCAAGAAGCATATCCAATCTGGGGCGGACCTCCATCGAAAAATTACAATGTTATACATGGTGATTTTTTTTTTATTTTTTGTGTATAGATAACAAATGTTGGTCTCATTTGACTCATCGTATTTTAAACTCTATTAGTGAAAATTTTGATTTCGTCACTATATAATGAATATAATCATGTAATTAATTATTGTCTTGTTCCTTTTTACTTGGAAAATATCCCTACACCCTGTCCCCAACACCTAACGAATCTCTTATCTTTTAGGACTAGTATATTAACTTAATTATTCTTTAATGAACTTAGTTTGATTTGATTATTATATTAGACTTATTTATATAGTAGATAGTCTCTTTTTCCTTTTGATGAATTTTTATTTTTAATATATATTGCGAGTTCATAAGACTAATAAATCCGATCTCTCTCATCTTTTAAGGGATTTAATCGACTTTATTCAATGTGAATTTGAATTAATCGAAGCTGACGTAAAAAAGTAGGTTATAGATATAAATAATAAGTAATGTTTGGTATCAAAAAAAGAAAAAAGTCATATCCAAAATGATGACTATAGTCTATACATATCCCTCAACGCGTTGTGAGCACTTAGTTGTATTTCCCTTTTTATTCTTAGCTTTCTAGACTTCCCTACATGTGTGTAACATTTATTTTTCTTGAATAGTCTTATAATTATGATTATAATAGTAAATTTATTTTTAGTTAAGTCTTATTTTTTCTTTTGATGCATTTTTTATTTTTTATTTCATGAATTGACTTTGAAGGATTGATGTTTTATCAAAGTCTTTTAAATATTCCTTTATTCTTTTTTACTTATCTAATCATAGGTACGATGATCTAACTCACAAGGTTTTGGTTCAAGTAGAGGATAACCGTAATAAATAATATAATAACCAAAACAAAAAACAACACATAATAATAAAATCAATAGATATAGACAAGATAGCAGAATAATAATAATAATAACAACACTGATAAAAACACAACTAAACAACGCTCAACTATTTGCTAACCTTCTATCCTAATCTTCAACATTCATACCCTTCTAATTTAAAATTATGTTCTCGATAAACTACATCAATATCATATTAAACATGTGCGTCATATTATCCTATTTCTCAATATTCATACCCTCTTGTCTAATTTTCGACCTACCTTTATCTCACTTCTCATGCCTGTCTCATAACTAATCTCTCACACCTTCTTATTTAAATATCTGCATATCTTCTTTTTACGTGCCTAAACCAATAACTAGGGATGGCAATGAGGCGGGTTGAGCTTAACCCCGCAATTTTTTTAGTCCGCCCCGCATAAACCCGTCTCGCATAACTTTTTAATATTTTCTTTTTCTAGTTAAGTTTGATACTAAAAATAAAATTTATAACAATAAATTCTTTTTTTCATTAAGTTGTATTAATTTAATAGGATAGTGACTTTAAAAATTATTTTTTAGGGGTTAATTGGAAAACATGCAAGAAATTGTATTATTTGTTATTGAACAATTTTCATATACTATCTCGAATATTTTAGTAGATATATAGAAATTATCTTAATAAACAATGCTCTATCACTTATAAAAATCACATATATCCGCAACTTGTCCCGCTCCACATTAATTTTTAAAAAGCCCACTTCAACCCACCCCGCCTATCACCCGCCCACACAATCTTAAACCTGCCCCGCCCCATATAGCTTTAAACCCACCCCGCATCTGCCCCGCCTAATTGCCATCCCTACCAATAACCAACTACATCCTAGACATAAAGAGAATAAATATTACACTTAAAAATAACAATAATATATGTCCATAATTGACTCGATGATATAATAAATCATATATTGCTGAAAATAATCAACCAATCTTTACTTGGTCAAAAGAAAAATCATCAAAAACACCTCATTTCTCAATCATTTCATTCGTCTTTCTCAGCCATCTCCTCACACAAAATATATATACACACCATCTTTCTCCATATCCACCACCATTCATCTTCCTCCCCCCAACCCCCAAACCCAAAATCTCAAATCTCCCAAAAACACACACAGAGATTGAATTTTTTGCTGAATTTTCAAGAATATTAAACAGAGCATAACGAAGAACAGCAAATATACCCACCCCTCACCTCGAAACCTCCCAAACACACACCAAGATCGAATTTTTAGCTGAATTTTCAAGAATATTAAACAGAGCATAACGAAGAACAGCTAATATACCCCAAAATATACACACCCAGATCGATTTTTCAGCTGAACTTTCAAGTGAAATGATGAACAACACTTATTCACCCATAAGAGAAACTGCCCAAGAAGGAACAGAATACGAAGAACCCTCTTCAATTTGGTGCGCCTGTTTCAGATTCCCCTGTTTTCCATCAACCCAAAAAGAAGGAGAAGCAAATTCTCTGCTCCAAGAAAGAGAAAACAGAGATTCATGGATAGTGAAAAATATGAAGGAATTAAAAGAGTATTCTGAACTTGTAGCTGGACCCAAATGGAAGAATTTGGTAAGGAAGATCGGAAAATACTGTAATCCTAAGAAATCTTCAGCTAAAACGACGCAGTTTCAGTATGATTCAGATAGTTATGCTCTCAATTTCGACAATGGCGGTGGTGATGTTAGGGAAGATGATGATGGGCTTTTACGTAATTTCTCATCTCGATTTGCTGCTCCTTTTTCTGGTTTTGTTGCTAATAATAATCCAAATAAAAATGCTGGTTTGTGATAATTATTGGAGAAAAAAATAATCGTCATTTATCATTTATTGTATATTTAGGGGAGAAAATGGTGATGAAATTGATTTTATAAATTTAATTAATTTATTGTAGAAGTAAAATTCCCCTTTTTACCATTTTTATAGTTAAATAAATTTATGTTGTGAACTTGTGATTAGTTAACCATTATTTATATTTAGTTTTGGATGTTTTGATCTTAAGATTATAAGCTAACACAATAACAATAATAACGTATTTAGTGTAATCCCATATATAAGGTATTTAGACTTTTTATAAAGTGATTGTTTTCGAAATTTTTAGACATCTCATGTGTTTTTTTAAAACTCATGAATAGATATACTGCAAATTTGTTATGAATTGGCTAGTTTTATAGTGATCATTGATGAACGAATGTTTATTTATCTAAATCCTTTTATTGTTATTTTGGAGATTTTTTATATAAAGGGAAAAGGGCCTGATGTACCCCTCAACTTTGTCATTTGAAGCTGATATGCCCTTTGTAATGAAAGTGGCTCATATATACCTTAACTGTTATACAAACGGCTCACATATACCCCTACCGTTACAAAATGAGCTCACATATACCCTTCATTTAATGGAAAGTGAAAAAAATTAGTTTTAAATTTATACTTTTGACTTTTAATTTTCTTCAAAATTAGTTAGGGGTATATATGATTCTTCTAGCAAAGTTCAAGGTATATTTTAATCTTTTTCATACATAAATTATTTTTTGACTTCTTTGATTATAATTATTTGAGTTTCTTATTCTTATTTTATTTTTTTCTTTCATTCCTTAGTGTAAAGAAAAAAATTTAAAACTATATTTTTGTGGCTATGTTATAATTTTTTTATTTTTTTTTTGTCTATATTGTAATTTAATTTTTGTATTTGAAGAAACAAATTTGGTCATCTATAATAAGTTTTACAAGAATATTAGTGAAACATAAATAAATTTGACCATCAAAATAATAAATCTAAATTAGTCATTGACAAAAAAAAGTCAAAAAAAAAAATATGTTTGAGGAGGATTAAGTATACTCATATGGGATTATGTTTTTTTTTTTTAAAGAATAAATATTAAAGTAAAATTAATTTTTTTCATTTTCGTTAGAGAAAAAGGGTATGTGAGCCATTTGTATATAAGTAGGGGTATATATGAGCCACTTTCATAACGAGGGGTATATCAGCTCTAAATGACGAAGTTGAGGGGTATATCAGACCCTTTTCCCTTATATAAATAAATAATTGATCTAATTCACTCTTTATGTTTCTTATCTTATATAGTTAGTTGATTATATATGATTATACATATACATATATAATATATATGAATTATATGTAATGTTATAAGTCTATTGTCTATTTTGAATTTAAGTAATTGAATGTTGTTTTAAGTGAATTCTTTTTTATCTAACATCTCATGTTTACTATTTTTTTTCCTTCTATTTTATTGAAAATAAGAAAACTAATGTGCACTAACAAGTCATAATGTGCAATAATTATTCTTGTATGGTGAAAATTATTGGTTTTTATATTAAAGTTAAGTTCACTTCGTTATTCCTTTAGCAAAGGAAACGAATCTAGAAATATAGAATAAAACATTTCATGTTAAAGTAAGAAAACTATTTAATAACTTATTGTAAAAGTAAAGTAAATACATTAATTAATTAATAACTTATTGTAAAAGTAAAGTAAAGGAAAATTACACTTCATTCTATTGCCAAAATACAGAATAAAATAAAATATATTTACATTAATTAATTAATACTCTTTTTATTTTAATTTATTATATTTGTTCTATTTTAGTTTAACACAAAATTTTAAAAATATATATTAAATTTTCAAAATGTTATTTAATCTGGTGATACTCCATATTAAAACAAAAGCAGGCCTAAGGCGGCTCAGAATAAACATGTGCCACCACCTTCATAGAAACTTTAGTTATGATTGTACCACCCTTTATTCTATATTCATTTTATGGTCTAATTAATCTGTATTTATGTTGAAAATTTTTATTTGAAAAATAAAACACTTTTTACTAAATAAAAATTTCATACAAAAAGAATTTGAACCTAAACTTTTTAATTAAACATAAAAAATATTTATTATTTTATCACAATTATTGATGGTGCCGCCTTTATAGACCAAGCTATGTGCATCCCACGATGTGAACGATTGAAGAAATTTCAATTCTTTGTATTTACATTGTACTAATGTTTCTTAAAATTATTGACCAGAATATTATTGTGGCCAACTTGTCTACGTTTTTAGAGATATTTGGAAGATTCATTTGTCCTAAAATAATGAGTAACATGAATAACCAAGTAACGTTGTTTTTAATAGACCTTCGACTTTAGAATAGAAGAAAAAAAAGCACTTTGCAAAAGAATATAACTAAAGTGAAGAAGTCATGATATAATATTATAGAACATGACAAAATATTTTGAGAAAGGAACCGTAACTACAATAAAAGAAAATGATTATCGAAGTACAAGAAACGACAGATAGTAAAGACGAAAAACTATAAGAGTAATACTATGACTATTCGTAAGTAGAAATAGCAAAACAATTCTCAACTGCCTTTCAACCTTCCAGTTCTTACCGTTTTTAAGTTCCAACCTAACAAAGAGAGTGAATTTAATTTGCTTTCTTTCAATCGTTCAGACCACCAAACTTGTACTATTAACTCTAATAAGAAAAATGCTATATACAACTAAAATTATGTTGAAACCAATAAATCGATGCAAAAATTTCCTACATAATGTAAGTTACTAAAAATTGTAATTATTGAATAATTGTAGCAGTACTTAATAAGTAATATTGAGAAACTATATATCTTGTCTTGTTATACTATGTATATTTTCTTGTAAATACTTGAGCTGCCATTTTTAGGTTCGAATTTAGGTTTAAAACATTTAAGAAAAAACTATATAATTAGATATACTTCACCTCCATATGTATTATTATTATCTATACTTTCAAAATATTACGTATCTTATCACTAATTAAGAATTTTCTACGTATCTTACACTTAGATACATACATTTTTGCTACCAAATACACAAAAATAAGGAGAGAGGCGAGCGAGATTGAAGAGGGAGGCAAGCAAGATTGCGGAGGGACGCGAGCGAGATTCATATCTATCCCATATGCATGCAAATTACACTACATACATACATGTATCAGTATGTATCAGGAGTGATTCACATGTATATGAGATACCATGGGAGAGTGGCTAGCGAAATTGGAGAGAGGCGAGGGAAACGAGCGAGATTTGCTACATTTGATCCCATTTATCCGATATACATGTATCTAGATGAATCTGGAGATACCAAAATCTAGAAAAATACATAATATTGCAAACCAGAGTATAACTAAGTAATTAGTTATTAAACTAATGAAATTTATGTAAATTTCCTAACATTTAATTCTTTTTAAAAGGTGGCTTAGCCCAATTCGCAGCCCATTTAAGATTGGGCTAGTCAAATTTCAAAGCCTTGGGGATCAGATCGATCCCTATTGATAGCTCTGAAACTCTAATCTTAACATGAGTAAATTATGCTTAACTGATAGTTTTGTACATCTGTAGGATCAATCATACAGTTAAACTAAAGTGAAAATTACACTTTATGCAATGAGATTAATATTTTTAAAAATACATGTGTAATCAATTGAAACTACTTCATACATTAAATGAACCAAAATTTGATGAAATTAACGGTATTGTTCATTTACCTTGATATTTTGTAGTATAATGGTTAAGAGAGATATCAAATGCTGCCTATCAAATATACATACTTTAGCGACAATTAATACATGGTAAATTGGTAATAACTTAATTATCGCTAAATATGTTTTTAGTGGCAATTAACACTCTTTGTAAGTGTTCCTAAAACCTATAGCGAAATTGAATCCGATGGCATTTGACTAATGACGATAAAAGTTTTAGCACTCTTTGTTAATTTGTTGCTAAAATTATTTTTATTGTAGTGATATTTAAGTTTGACATAATGCTTGTACACTCAATTTTTGGACTTATATCTAAATTTTGACTAAGATGTCTTATATTTCAAATTTATATGTCTACTAAAGTTCAAACAATCAAACCTAACTTTGAAACTCAAATGTCTATTTATTCAATACCTTTTAAGAATACACTTTCTTAATATATTCATGCATTTTCAACTTGTCATTTTAATTAAATAATTAAAAAGTTTTGAATTGTTATAGTCTTCTAGATGTCATTCATTATGAAAGTGATGGAACCAATACCATCAATTAGATGGACGATACAAAGAGCTAGCTTAGCATGGTCTTAAGGATGACACGTACAAATTAATAGTTTAAATAATTTAATTAAATCGATAAATGTAATAAAAATCTAGATATTTTTTCTGTCTCTCTTTCATGGACCCCTCTTTTTGTCTAACACTAATAAGTCTAGTCATCATACATAATTTGTCCGTAAATTACGCATTCATTTTATAAAAATGAAGTAGCCGGAAAATAAGATGAAGAGATAAAATTATTGAAATATATTCAGAAAAAAAATGAATATATCTCAAATTAACAAGTTGGAAACATAACTTGTTTATATTTTCGTTTTCACGATAAGAGCTCATTGAATTTTAGACATATGCTTGATAATATTACTCATTGTGTAGGTGAAATATCCTCAATAACGCGCACCTCAAACTAATTCTATTCTGCAGGTAGAATTATTTAATTTTCAAAACCATTTATCTTCACCATAGTCCTTTTTTTCCTACGTATTTTCGATAATATTAGTGTTAGGTAGATAATAATTGTATTTCTTTTGTAACCTTTTTTCAACTACCAAGGAAAATTGTTCCAAATTAGTACCTAACCATGTCATTAAACAGTACATCATACTAATTAATATCTATGTCGTGCTCTTCTAGTAGCTACTAAATATAAACAATTGAAAGCTACCATGAGCTTATTAAAGTCAATAACAACCCACCAACTAATGTTTTAGCTAATTTGATGGTGAAATATGTTAATAATTAAAATGATGTATAAATAACATTATGTTTATGAGTATGTTATCGCAATACCCATATTAGTTGACGTTAATCTTAAGTTTTTTAAAATGATTTAGAGAATAAGTAATATATATCAGTAGAACTATAACTCAATCAACACAATTCAGTGGAACAAGTAATTATAATCTACAACTTCTATTCACAAAAATGAGTAACACTAGCATTCAAAATTACAACATAGCCACCAAAATACTTGAATACAAAACAAAATTATATAAACTGAAACCTGTTGTGCTAAAATATTTGGCTTAAAACATAGAAAATTAACCTCATAAAAATAAGAAAGTGCTAGTATTACTTTCACAAGTATCTATACTCTCTTTTTTTCTAAAGCATATCTTAGTCAACCAGGTCAGCTTGGGAACTTTCTGTTCAATTACTTCACACAGCCAAAAACTCATTAATTCAACTTCCCAAATTCTAGCCATTCATGTTTTGGTTTTGTGATGAAGCTTTATACTTGCTAGAACACAAAAACTTCATATTCTTCTTCATCATGTCTTTTTTACTGCTTGATTTCACCTGCACTACTTTTATCGAATATCGAGATTAGCATTAAAGAGTTTAATTTTTATACGCTAGTTTATATTATTAAGTAGCCTAAAAGATAGTTACATGGGTAAGACATCGATCAGGTTGCTTAAAAGATAGCTACAATGTGACCTTATAAATAGGACATGCTAACAGCTAGAACATGTTACTCCCTTTGTTTCAAATTGTTTGTCTAGTTTTGATTTGGCACAGTGTTCAAGAAAGTGAATACTTTTGAATCTTGCTATCTTAAATTAAATGTCTTATAATCTGTCATGATCTTAAACATGTTACTTGGAAAGTTAAAATAAAAGAGTTGTCAAAAAAGAAAAGAGGCATTCTTTTTAAGCTGACAGACAAGTAAAACAAGCAAATTGATAGTGTAACCTTCCTTACACTGTCCTTAAATCTTGAAGCATGTGATCTATGTTGCTCGGACTCTTCAAACATGCCATGCGTGAGTGTCTAATCCAACACAGATGCAGCAGCATTTTGAAGAGTTCGAGCAACATAGCATGTGATTAAGGGAAAAACTATGTTACTTGGACCCTCCAAAGGTGTTGTCGTACCGTGTTGAATCCATCAAAATTGCTTTTGAAGAATCCGACACATACGTGACAATAGTTTTGAGGAGTTCGAGCAAATATAGGGGGAAAAGAATGTTGATCAATCTACCTCTTGCGTTTGCTTTTCTGAGAAGAAGATGTTGATGGATTGCTGTGCCAGTTCCTTTTCCTTTGGTTAATAAACCAATTGTTTATCTGCTTCAGTTGTAAACCAGTTTCTTGCACTAATCGTGCTTTGTCTTCCTCCTGTAACATAAATTTTTGTTAACAAAAAACTGAGAGATGTAGTAGTAAAATAGGTCCTTTTGAAATTATGATAGGAACTTTTTATGGTACACTTACAGTTGGATAAGGCCACTTAGAATGTGATTGCCACCAAGCTTTCAAGACAGATGTAGTATCACCAGGCAGCTTTCCTGCTCTTCGTTTGCGTAAAATTTCCTCTCTAATGTCAACAATCTTTTCCTTATAACCCTTCATGATTTAAAACAAAATCAAGAAACTCATTAGCTCTAAGGAGAGAAAAAACTAAGGTTATCTTTCGAGCTTTATCGGTATAATTTTTAAGTCATTAGAAAGGATATATTGTTATTTACTTAATTATGTTTACAACATATCACGTGTAGGCGTAGTTCTTTCTGATAACGAGTGATTAATAAGCCTTGAAAGCAGGAGTTCTCTGGGTTTTGCTTACATGTTGAATTATATGACCATCTCATCTAAAAGCTTAGAGAGATTACACTATTACTTCCTCCGTTTCAATTTGTTTGTCTAGTTTAGAGAGGGTACACTACTACTTCCTCCGTTTCAATTTGTTTGTCTAGTTTTGACTTGACAGAGAGTTTTAAGAAAGTAAACAAGACTATTGAATCTTGAAGTAAAAAATTGAAGACATGTGGAATATACAAAAATGTTAATTAATCTTGTGGTTTTAAACATGTCAAGTTAAAAGTTAGAACTAAGAAGTTGTCAATAAAGGGAAGAAACATTCTTTTTCAAACGACCCAAAAAGAAAAGTAAGACAAAAGAGAGTACTTTACTTGATTGTATATGTCAACCTATTCCCGATTCTAAGCATACAAATTGTTTTTGATTATGAGTGATAGTGAAACTTGAATGCATGACTTATGTTGTTTAGCTTACCTGTTGAATTGTGTGACCGTAGCGTCTAAAAGCTTAAAACCATTAACAGAGGGTACAATACTATTTCTACTGTATTAATTTTATTATTATGTTTTTGAACAGTATCAGAACATCCAAAAGTTATGTTTCTTTTACCTGTTTGAGCTCATGCTTGAGTTCTTGCCTAACACGCTCCATCAAGGACCTTTCACTTTCAGTAGGTACAAGAGGACCAAATCCCATGCTATCTGGTCCATCAAAACCTCCATCCAAAAAGTTTGTGTCACTATCAGCCTGGTCATCATCATCATCAGACATGGTTGCTCCTGTACCTTCACCTGGTGCTACCCCTGTTGACAGATCATCTGAGTAATTATAAAAGTCTGCAACACACACTTGGCCTACATGCATATGTAACTGTCGAAAAGCTGGTGGAGCAGACATTCTTTTATTCTCTTTTCAGCAATGATAACAGTTTACTGACTATGTGATAGATGACTACATAAGTGTCATTAGTCATTACTAAGAAAACAATGTTAAATTAGAAGAATGAGGCTATCGACCTATTAATTCGGACAAACGTACAACAACAACATATCAAGTATAAGCCCACAAAGTGGGACCTGGAGAGTGTGAGTGTACTCCGACTTTACTCCTACCTCAAAGGTAGAGAGGTGGTTTCCGATAGACCCTTGGCAGTTGGCTCAAGGGAAAACAGTGCAAAGCAGTCTAAAAAAAAAGTAACGGAAGCACAAGAAATAACAGATAACAACAAAAACAACCGACAATAACAAAAAAAAATAATCAAGGTAGAAGGAATCGACAATAGTAACAGAAATCGAAGGACTTATAATCTGTTTGCTGGACTCTTAAATTACCAACAAGTACGTGTCAAAAATTCTCAAAAAATAGTGATTTTTTGGAGGATCCAATACAGTTGCAACAAGATTTTTGGAGAGTCCTAACAATATAGCTTATAATAAGGCAATCATGAGAATCGCATATGGTTGGTTGTAGTGTAATAATTACAAACAAATGGTGTCTTGGCATAGCAATGGATTTAATATTAACATTAAAGGGATGAAGATGAAAATACGAATGAAAGGAAATATCTGACAGACAGTATAAAATTGAAATATGATCTAAGCTTTTTAACTTTAAGAGTTTAACATGAAGAAACAAAAGATAGGCAGGCTTCAAGAGGAATAAAATCAATTAGAAAACAAAACTGACAAAATAAAAAGACGGAGTAGACAATGATGTCACCTGTTAAGCTTTGTAGAGATTGTTCAAGCTCCCAGCAAGCCATGACAGCTTCCATTGCATGGACACGGACATGTTGTTGCAGTTGTTCTTTAAAGGAAGAGAGCAACAGAACATAATGTGTCTGCATCACAAGAAGCAAGACAAAAGGAAGTATGAGATAACATATCACATCTCTTAATGTGGATATAAACTGTATAATTTGCTGTTAAGATTAAAAGGAGAAAAGAAATGCAGAAATGTGTGCATGAAAATGTTATTACATATCAGAAACCATTAAAGAAGATACAAAATAATGAGGTAACATGTACAGGAAGTACGCTTGTGTTTTTGAGCAAGACAAACTTGCTATAATGCTAACAATTATACCGACGCTTGTGGTTCATAGTTACTATTGACTTGGCAACATTATGAATACTTAAGCTTAAGGATTCTGTAACTGTTGGTGTCTATAGACGATACATACTGCAAAATTCGAAGCAAAAATATGAGGTGAACTCTTGATTTAGTACATACTCATAAGATAGAGCTAAATAGCAAGAGCAAACAACAAACAACATATCCAGTGTAATCCCACAAATGGGGTCTGACCCCTACCTTATACGGGTAAGAGAGACTGTTTCCGATAGATCCTCAACTCAAGAAACTAAATAGCAAGAGTATCTTTCAAATATCATATACAAATATGTTTTTTTTCCCTTTTGTAATTTCTTATAAACATAACAAAATTAAACAGCAAAAGCATCTTTCAGAAATAATACAAAACTTGTTTCTTCTTCATTTTTCAATGTCTAGTTTAAGACAACGTTGGCTTTTCAAAATTCGTGCGCAGCACATGAATTATTTTAAATAATAACCTTTGTAAATTGTTCATTTTTTTCAAAATGTTAGAAAGATAATCCACTTTCCATTCATCACTCCCATTGAAAGAAACTATTGTTAGTTAAACTACTTCGCCATTACTACTACCGAGAGATCAACAGGTAAAAGTAAGAAAAACATATCCACATGATGCCTCAAGGAGATTCTCCAAAGCACTTTCCCTACATTAGGGGTCAATTATTAGTGTATAGGATAAAAAGATTCCTCTTTTGATGTGACATCTAGATATTTATATAAAGATCTTAATAGTTAGAACTCTCAAATATATTCCTGTAGAAATATACTCAGGATAGAAGCACAACTGAAAAGAACCTATCCAGTGCCAAATTCTCGAGTCCAAACCTTTTCTCTATTAGTTGGACAGAATCTAACAATGCAGAGCATGTGATTTAGGAATCAAATTTCTATAAAAGATTAGTTCACAAGGCCTAAAAAACCAACATGCTAACCTCTCTGGTTAATCACAAAGCACAACAGAAGTAGTTTAACAACAAAGGAAGCTGCTCACGGCCATATCTTTTACCTTGACCAGATTAACTATATACTTCATTGTAAAGGTTTACATTGGCAGAGCCAGGATTGTCGATAAGGAAGTAAATACAAGAAGAAGCCAAAGGAATTCAACATATGATATATATATTTATATACATAAAAATATAACCTATAAATACTGTGTAAGGGTATAAAATTGACAATCCTAGGACAAAAGTGGCTCTTCCACTACAGGTTTATATGAATTCAGGAATTGCCATAAACTAGACTAAACTTAGTGCATCATGATAGCGAAATGATCACTCTGCCACCTACGATACCCCACCACATTCACATGATAAACCACACATATAGATAGAGCATCAATCTTAAGCAAAACCTTCTCTCTATGGCCACAATTCAGATAGGGAATAACACATTCAACCGAGTAATTCATATCGAAAAATCTTAGTTTAGTCAGTTCAAAAACAAATCTTCAGATTGAAACACATTTATGTGAAGACTTCCAATAACTTAAATGACAGGATAAGCCAAAGATTGAGCCTTTATTCAACTCTCTTCACTCTCCTACATCAGCTACGCCAATCAAAATTAAACACCCAAAAAAAATCTTAACTCCAGGAATTTAAATGGTATTTCCGCAAAATCCAATCATTACAATGACATCAACAAAAGTCCATTCATTTCACTCCACACTAACATTTGTTGATGACCTCAATTCTACAAATCATCAAATAAAGCCAAAATTTTGTGCCGGCCGAGCTCACCTTTCAAGCATATTATGAATATTATAAGCCCAAAAGAACACTTCACCATCCTCAATCCTCATAGAAGTAATACAGATTTCTGAAGTACAACTATTAACATATCCAATGTTGTTGTAAATTTTGACATTAGCTCCTTACAACAACATATCCAGTGTAATCTCATAAGCAGAGTTTAGAAAGGATTAACACCCGAAAGACAATATTTTCAAATTAGATAAAAATAGTCTTAAATATATCAAGCAAAAACTAATTTTAAAACTCTACACACAAACAAAGAAGAAGAAAGAAAAATGAAATTTCTTCGTTACCAGGAAAGAAAAAGCTTAGAATTATGAAGAAAAATAAGGAAATTTTGTGTTTACCATAAATTGATCGAGGTCTTTATCATCTAGAGGCGGTTGACCTTGTCCAAGTACAGAGTATTTGGCTACCACGTTTTGCGATTGAGCTAGCTGCGCGTCAATCCTCGGTAATTGATCCACCGGCGTTGCAATTCTCAGGCACGAAACGTGTGCCGACAGTAGCTGATCGTATAAAGGATGATTCAATATATCCGCTTTACATTTCTCTCTCTCCCACGAGTTCTCCTCTTCATTATTATTATTGTTGTTTTCTTCTCCTCCTCCGCTATGCTGTTGACTCATCTTCTTAGCAAAATTCATCGACTCCGATAACTCATCATTATGCCCACCTCCACCGCCGGTAACTCCACCTCCACCGCCGGCAGCCGCAGTAGGTGAGAGCCACTGGTTAGAGTTTGACGAGTCGGAGTTAGATGTCTGGAGATGAAGGAAATTGTTCCCTCCGGCGACGGCAGCTGCAGCTGCGGCTGAGGAAGGTGAGGATGCGTTGGCGAACTGACTGTGTTGTTGACGAAGGAGAGAAGTGTTGAGCCAAGTCGGAGGTGATTTTCGAACGTCGTGATGAGGAGATTCAGGTAACATGGAACGCAATACCGCGTTTTGTTGCTGCTGTTGTTGCTGTTGTTGTTGATGAAGAGCCATTTCTTGAGAAAAGTGGTCCTGAAACTCCATGGCTATGGCTTCCTTTTTTTCTTTTTTTTTTATAGAGTGTTCAATGGTTTCTGTTCATTTTTTTTTTGGTACAGAAAGAAGAAAAGTACAGAGAGAAAGAAAATAGAGGAAAAAAACAACAGCGTTTACTATAACTGTTGTTTTTGTAGACATATATATATATACTATGTTCATACAATCACGATACTCAATTGATTGATATTTTTAGATTCGAAATTTATTGAAGACATGATATTAGATAACATAATATATATATATATATATATATATGTAAAGGTATATGAATATTTATTTAAATAAAAATATAGTGTATATCGATATTATTTTACTTTGGAAATTAAAAAAAGTTAGTAGATTATTAAAAATTACTTATTTAATTTTTCTGTTGAATATTATTGGTGGGCATTTGATTTCCTAAAGGGAGTAATTTTTATTAAAAAGAACTTTATTATTATTATTGTTACTATTTTTCTCTTTTCACTATTATGTTGTCTTTGAAATATTCTATTTAAATTGGGAAGTTTTTTCTATCTTTAAAAAATGGGAATACATATTATTATTATTAAATTTTATTTATGAAATTATACGAAATATGTTTTAGATGAATACTATTCTTTTATTTATGTATGAAATAAATGTTATGGTATTATAAGATATTTAAAATTGCAAAGGCGTATTCGGCCGTCTTATAATCTTTTTTTGGGCACAAAAAAACAAATAATATGGGCAAAATCAAGAATTCCTTTTTTTCTTTCTTTTTTCTTGTTTGGCATTAAAAGAGTTATGTGATTTTTTAACAAAAGCATTACTATTTTCTTTCTTCTTTTTGTCTTTTTTATATGTTTGCGTTAATAATTTAATTTATATAAAAAAAAATTCATCAAAAATGATCCAGAAACACAACTTCAATTTGAAATTACATATTTTTTACTATTTATTTAATTTGTTATATTAAAAATAATATGCATTGCTTAATTTTAAGAAGTACTTATTTTGGTCACAAAGATATAATTTCGTCATTTTCATTATTTAATTTCAAGCTAACTGATTCTGACATTGTTATTTCATTTTTTTGATTAAAAATAACTTATTCGATAATAATTACCATAACAATATATTTAGTAAAATTTCACAAGTGAATCTGAAAAAGGTAAAATACACACCGATCTTACTATTACATCGTAAAATTAGAAATATTATTTTCTAAAGACTTTCATCCGATATTAAATACTATAACATAATGTAATTTATATCAATATTAATAACTAAATAAGAAATAAAATAATCCTAAAAATTTATCTTATAACTATCTATATTTATTCAAAATATCGAATAAGTAAAAAAATATTATCCTTTCAATAATGACCCAATATGTCTCCAACTCATGGAAGATGTGTTCATTGTTGGCATATGTCTACTATACACGGTCTAATCCAAATTGAACTTCTAGCTTGAAAAGAAAGGATAGACTAAAAAGTAATAGATATTCTATTTATACTTTTCTTTATTCGAAAATAGTTTCTTTACTTGTAAATATTTCTCTTAGTAGAATTTATGAGTATATTATTGATTGTTTCAATTATCTCATTTCCTTGAATCTTCTTTACTGTTAAATATTTGTTATATAAATCAAAATCAAGTTGTCACGATCCAGACCGTCGTGATTGACACTCACACTAACCCTCCGGTGGGAGAACCACTACTACAACTCAAACCAAGCAACTAAACAAAAACTAAGACATTTAAGTACAGAAAAGCAGGAAAATACTAAGGAAAGAAATAGAGTTCTCATAAACTCTAACAAAAGTCTAACAATAATAAACTAACAATGCGGAAGTAATGCCTAGAACCTGAAAGTCAATGTCTCAAAATATCTAACAATGAACCAAGTCTAGACAAGAAGGGATACAACCCCAACTAATGTACTAATAACTAATAGAACTGTCTAAGTCCAAAATGTGGACATAGATAAAAGGAGAACTCATGGCAGCCTGGAAGAATTGGCTCACTCTTGAATTCGAACGACGATCAATGATCTCCTAAGCGAGGTCTGTCAGTAGCCGCTTAAAGATGCCTTGTACTCAACAAAAACAAGAGCAAGTGCAATATCAATACACAACCACAGTGTACTGGTAGGATCACGTGCTATCCCACTAAGTGCAACATACATAAGTCATCACAACAATATAATCACATGCATATAACGAACATATACAATATTATCAAACATTTACTAACAACGAACAACTTCACATTTCTCAAGATACACAATTATATCAAATGATTGGTACTCTTAGGAAACCCAAACCCAAACAGTTAGCATATCGGAACGTGGTACCCGATTCAATGATTATGCCGGAACGTGGCAACCGATCCCATAATTATGCCAAAACATGGCAACCGATCCAAGTTAGTTATGTCGGAACGTGACAACCGATCCATTCAACACACCACAATCACAATCACAAGTATATCCTTAAGATCATACAATTAAGTCATGATTTCATGGTAACCATCATTCATCTATCTCATTTACAACAAGTGTGATCAATAATGCAACATTCATATACATACATGTATCATAATGAAGCAAGACAAACATACATCACACAATCATCACCTACCTCGAAACAAGCTTGAAACCCTAAGAAACTTGATCCTTCCCTTTCCGGATTCGTTCCGCTTGTTTTTGGTCTACAAACAATCATAATAACACGGGAATCAATAAACAATCACTAATTACCCGGATTACTAACAATTCTAACAACCCTAGATCATACCCATGATCCCAAGTATCCAAATAGGGTTGTTTCCACCATAGAATCTAGATCAAAACCCTCCCTCATCGATAATTACCCATTCTATTACATTATACGGATCAAAAAACGCGTTTGGGGAGTGAAAAACTGACCTTTAGCATCAAGAATGGTGAAAAACTGTTAGGAGTTGCATGAGGTTCGTTCCTTAGCTCTAAAAATTGAAAAGTGCAGAATAAAGTCATGTAGAGATTTATTTACGACTTTAAGTCGCGTCTGGCCCGCCAAAGCGACAAAATCCAGCGCCAAAGCGGCTTGCACGAAACAGTGAGCTATTTTAATAATTCCAAAATTTCCACTTCACAACACACCTCTAACCCACAACACTCAGAAAATACCCGTCATGCTAAGATCGATTCCGAGAGTTCTACTCGCCTGAATTCAATTCCGTAAAGTCGTACGGATTCCTTAACGAGTTATCTAACCAATCATGTAACCAGAATTATAAATAAATCACCCGATTGCTACCAGATTTCCCTACACCTTAATGACTTCGATTTCGTCCAAATCTGGACTAGGTTGGAAAATTTCAATTACTACGAAAAAGTTTTCCGACCCAATTTTTTTCCGTTGGCTTTACTATAACAACGGAACCCGGTTGTTACACAAGCAAATAAAATTAAGTGGATGGAGTATATATAGATCTTGTCTCTACGTTAGAGATAAAAGAAGTTATTTCTAATAGACTCTCGACCTAAACAAATTGTTCAAAAAATTTTCAAAAAAGAAGTAATAATTAAAGTACAAGAAACAATAGTAATAAATGTAAGAGATATAACAAAACGAAACTACAACAAACAATACAATAATTAATATGAAATGAAAAATAAATAAATACTCTCTTCGTTATAAATTGTTTGTTTTATTTTGATTTGACACGATATTAAGAAAGTAAAAAAAGATTTTTAAATTTTAAAGTCTTATATTAAAATTATGTCAATGTATTAAATTGTCTTTTAATCTCAGTGTCTTAAAAATAACATGTAAAATATTAAAATTTAAAAAATTGTTAATAATTTTATTTAACAAAGTAAAAGAGAAAGTAAAATAAACAAATTGAAACGATGAAAGTATTTTGAGATTAAATATGACCCATTCATTCACCAATTATTCCTAAAATTATTTAACATGTGCACCACGTAATAAAACAAAGAGATACACAATTTTCCTTTAGAATGAGTCTCATCATCATTAATCATAAATAGGCCAAAAATTAATTTCATGCATACCAAGTCTCATCAACATTAATTATAAATCGGCCACAGATGAAATGTCACTTCTTAGTCCTTACTCCTTACTATATTGGTAAAAAATTATTTAATCAAACATGTAGCAAGGTATAAAAATATTACAATAAATTATCGAGTCAATCAATATTAATCAAATCAAAGACTTATTGAACATTTGATAAATTAGTTTTCGGATTCGCTTCACTTGTGAGTGCAGATGCATACTACACATATAGATGTGAATCCTTTTGATTATTGTGCATGCAACTTTCATGGCATATGAGACATGTTCAATTCGAGTTGGGACTCTATAAGGTGTGTTCAATTCCAATTGAAATTTTTGAAAGTTACTCAACTCTAAATCGTAGTTCATCATGCCTGTACAAATGGTATTATATTCCCTTGAAAAGACATCTCAAAAATTCATAAAGAGATCAACATCTAAAATATTCTCCAAATTCATGGAATATCCATTAAGATCAAGGGATTCCAAGATCAAATCTCGAAAATTTCTTCACAAATTCATGGAATATTAATAAAGAGATCAAATCCAAATCATCTCAATTCAAGAAATACGCTACTAATTAACGGCCCTCAAATTATAGAAATCAAGTCCAAATCATTCAAGTACGGGAGATACGTCACTAACGACCCTCGAATCATGGATAAATCCTAAAAGAGAGAAGAATCAAAGGAGGAAGAGATTTGTACCCGTAATATTTATCAATAAAACCATGTTTTTTCATATTTTATTTGTGATTTCTTCATATTTTATTAGTAATTACAATTTATTTTCTATCACTTTGAAATTTGTTACAAACAGATACATTATTCTTTTTAGTTGGTCGTGATTATGAAATGTAAAAAGAGTATAGAAGAGTAAAAAAGAGAGCGCACCAAACAGCAGTAAAAATGAAAAGCCAAAAAAAAATGTTTAAGGTAGGCATTAGCCTTATTATAGTGGTCTCAAATTCCGTACTGTTTCCCAGTATATAAACGAAACGTTGCGGTAGATTCAGAATTTTTACTAATGATATATAAAATATGAAAAAAAAGGTTAAATAAAGAAAATTAAATATCTATTATATATAAGTAAAAAATAATTTTAGTTATATATAAATAATGTTTTATAACATTTTACTATTGACCCTACGTGACTTCGCTTCCGAGTGTGATTGGGACCATTGTCAGGAGCACGCGCCGTAATGCACCCAACTAAGTCTAAAAAAACAAGAAGCAAAATAGTGTACTATTTGGTCCACCTTAATTATATGACATGTTTTTTTTAAAAATAAAAAGCTTAAATATTTTGAAAACAATTTTTTTTAAACATCTTCCTTCAATTTAATAAAAGTAACTTTCCTATGTCAAATGAGAACAACATTTTCTAAAACTTTCTTACAATTTTACTATCCAATCCTGACCCCAATTGGAGATTCAACTCCCATTTCTAAGTTGGGATTTCACTGTCGATTATAACACGAGGCTCAAATTTTGACTTAAATAATCCCAATTCAAAGCTCAACTCCCAATTCTAATATAGGATATAATTTTTAAAATTGTCACGAGATTTTGTCTCAAATTCTAATCCAATCCTCATTTTGGACTAGACTCATGACCCTGACCCCGAACACAACTATGAACCCCCACTCAAGACCAGACTCCTAACCCTAACTTGGAATCCGGATCAGGATCGGAGACAAAAGTCAAATCCTAGATCAAAGTTAGGAGTCTAATTTCAGGTTAGGTGGAGAGTTGGGGTCGGGGTCAGGATTGAGTTTTAGAGTATAATCAGAGTCGAACCCTATGTCCTTGGTAGATATCGAACGAGTTAGGGTTGGTTCATGTTAAAGGATGAGGATTCAAGTTAGATATTATACTCAATACAATTTCATAGCATACATGCAAATCTTATTTTTATCTTAAAATATAGAGACTATTTCAGATAGATGTTCGACTCGAAAAAGTAAGAAAAAACAAAAGAAAAACTAATATGAATACTACACTTACATAAGATTATGGGGCTCACATTTCTGTCTCACCACGTGTCCACTTATAGTAGCTACGCTAGATTGGTCCCCTACCTACTTCTTTTTCTTACTCCTCCATCCCATTTTATGTGGTTTGTTTTGAATATCGAGATTCAAGCAAATTTCTTTTTGATCGTAAATTTTTTATAGATTTTTTAAATATTTTAAATTATTAATTATTGTGACTTATAATACTTTTTATGTAATTTACAAATATATAAATTTCATTTCAAAAAAATTAAAGATTTTGGCGTAAATTTTCGATCAAATTTAAACTGTTTGACTCTTAAAAATGAAAAGTGTCACATATTTTGAGACAAAGAGAATATTTTTAATTAAATTAATTTAATTTAATTAATTGGATTGGTGTAGTTGCCGTCACTGCTATGGCAATCACTCATCAATCAACGCCTTCATCTTTGTTGTACATCAATCTTCTTCTTTGTTTTATATTTCTAGATATTTTACGATTTTTTTTCACTTGATATTTGATATTCGTATTGAGGATTGATTGAGTTGAATTTATAGTTTGTAAGATTGGTTCGGGGGAAGCAATTTTTCACCTATGATTATTTTTATACGAGGTTTAAAATCAAAATTTATAATTCATGAAAGAGTGGTTTCATCTGCCGCATTACATCATTTCATACGTTTTTTTCCATTTGTTAATGAAGTCCACTATTCATATTACACGCTTGTTCTTGTTCACATTTAATATTGCCAACCCTTACGTGTGGAAGATGGTTAAAATTAATTAAATTAAAAATATATAAAATATATCAAGATATTTTTAATTTTGTTATCTTAAATATGTCATCGGGAAAAAAAATGAAATTATTGAATTATCAAAAAGGAGTCAAAGTGAAAAGTAAGATAAACGGATTGAAATGGATAGAGTAAATTATTACTATACTAAATTAAAAGCTACTCCTACGGTCTCATATTAGTTGATCATCATCTTAAAAATAGTTGTCTCATATTAGTTGTCTACCTTACTAAATCAAAAAAGAATTAATTAGATTTTTCCTATATTATCCTTGTAATATTTCTTTTTGAAAGTGTTCGCATTTGTTTATAAAATTCTCAAGAAGTTTTTTTAAGAGGTGAATTAGTAGACTTATCTTCTTATTTAAGATTTCTGTAAGCACCGTACTAAATGAAAAGCGATCAACTAGTATGAGACTAAGAGAGTAATTAATTTAGTATGGTTTGATATTTTGTGGCACGATAAATCGATAACCATAGTTTGTTTGATTTCACTGTATATATACTCATATAATATAGAATTATAAACTCAGCTTTTCAAGAAAAAAAATTCAACTATATCATGTTAACACATCTATGTAGAAATATTTCAAAAGAAATTACAAATAATTTCCTTTATTAAAAAAATTAAACAACAAATACATTTTAATCAATATAGAGTATCAAAGTTCCAACATTAACAATTAATTTTGTGCTAATGCTGGTTTATATTTTTTATTATAATAACAATAATATTATATATATATATATATATATATACTTAGTATGGTATAATGCAATTCTTTTATAAATATTGTACACCGTATCAAATATCATATTATTAAAATATGCATACCATACATCATGATATTAAAATTGAAATAACAAAAAAAGTGCTATTATTGGTGTAGGACTTCTTCACGCACCCCTCCTTCACACTTAGGACGGAATATTTTATTGAGATTAATTCTGCTTTGATAATACGTTAACAAAAATGAATATTGAATTTTACTCGAAAATATTTTTCAATTTTCATATTTAATTAATCTAAATGTTATGAAAAATTATGTTAGCAAAATTGCATATTTATTTTTGCTTAGAAAATATTTTTCATATTTTGCTGGATAATATAATTTCTTTTTTAACTTATTAAATACTAAAAAAAAAGTATTTGTTTTCAAAAAATATTTTTCCTTTATAGCAGACACATCCTTAATGTTCACTATTTATTTCACTAGTCTAAATGTACCTTGTGTGCTTTAATTGTAGGGGCCAAGGAGTTTGACACTACATACAAGTGGACCAACACATTTTGTGTCATTACATATATGGTCCTTGTTCAATTGGTCAACTTGACAAATCAATGAAAGAATTGAATTCACATAAATAAATTAAAGACATATTAGTATTTGTTATGTATGATAGTACACAAACTAACGAGGTTGTGATACAGTGATAAATACTCATTTATTCTTAATCAAAAAGTCTTAGGTTCGAATCCTTTGGATATAGAGTCGCCTTTATTAGGGAGTGTTTTACCTCCTAATGTAAGACTTTCCGACGTGAATTCAGATTTAATCGGACTTCAATGTGGATATCGAATATCGAATGAGAAGCCGAACACTTAATATTTACGTCAAATCAATTGGGTAGATGATAGACTTATATCAAATATTTCCATTATGAACTTTGTTTGCTCAATAAGAGTAAAACAACACCAATATAGATTGTTTTTTTTTTTGGATCAAAGTGTGAAATAATAATTTCTTATTTAAGTGCGAGATTGTGATGTCTTTGAAGAAGGACAATCCAATGAGCGAGTCACGAAAAACTTTTAAAACTTTTGAAGAATAAGTGTAACGTGATATTTTAAGTGAATTTCATAATGATCTCGATGCATACTATATAGTATATACCAAAGACAAAAGGACGTACATATCTATTGTCAAGCTTCATAGCATTTGTTGAAACCTCGAACGAGAAGTGTGTGACACCAAAACATGCTTTACCCCTTGACATATTTTCACCAATATGAGATTGGTTCATGACAAAGATAACAATTTAACTTCTTTTTTTTTCTAATATTATACTTAATAAGATGATATTAATCAAATGCTGTTACATAAATTAGGACGGAGAGAGTACTACTTTTCTTTTTCATTTCTCTTTTCTATTGTTTTCCATCAAACGTAACAATCAAAAAGAATTCCTCATCTAAAAATATTACTAGTATAGCTCAAGCTACTGCCACTTTAGGGGACACAAATATATATATTTATATATAAATGGAGTGTATATATATATATATACACACACATTCATGTCTAATTCATTTTTGGTGACACAAGACAAAATCAATATTCACTGACACAGTGACACCAAATATTTTATTATTTATTGTACTTTGAAAGCTCCATATATTCTTTTTTATTACTATTAAATAAAGTGCTACTACTAAAATGGACTCTTTTTTTTTTTTGGGTTTTTTAAGAATGGAGATATTCAAATAGGAGAGCAAAGATAAAAAAAAATTGTTGATGTGAATTTAGATTTCAAGGTTTTAATATGTTGAAAGAGAATTTGTATGTGTTTTCAATAAATTTTAGAGTGACAAAAAATAAGTTGCAATTACAAATAAAATATGAAGAAACAATTTTATTCATCAAGATTGTGAGTACAAATTTGTTGATTCCTTGATTATTTCTCATACGATTTATCCATGATTTCTTTTTTCATAAGATTTATCCATGATTCGAGAGTCGTTTGTGACGTATTTTCTCGAACTAAGATGATTTTGATTGATCTCCCTATAAATATTTAAAGAATTTACAGAATATTTGAGATACATCTTCAAGGGGATATAGTACCATTTATATAGACATAAACTAGAGTTTAGAGTTGAATAGCCTCCTAGAATCCTAATTGAAATCCCAACACACCTTGTAGAGTTCCATAAAATTTCAAGGTCTAAAGAATGCTTACAACTAATAATTTGAAAATATGCATACGATATTTTGTAAGTAGTGTCGATTAATTATTAATTATGTCACAACTCACCTTTCTCATATTTTGGTTGATCAACTTTTTAGGAAAACGTTTTCTCTAGAAAAAAAAAAGTTCCTTACAAATTTAGAAAATGACTTTCATAATGGAAACAGAGAAAATAAGTTTCACAAATGACGTTCCACGTTGATCGTATCCTCTCCACCCTCCCACACACCTAATTATCACCCACTCTTAACCCCATCCCCCACCCCCACCTAATGTGGGGTTCTCTATTTTGTCTATGGGCATTACATATGCAATTATATTGGTCGAGAGTTAAACATGATTAATTGAAGAGCACAAGGATCAAAAATAGAAAATAAAAAATTAATAATTCAGTGAGTAAAATGATTATTTTTTCTCAAATTAAATACAATTATATGGAATTGGAGAGTTTTGGATGCATTGACAATGTCACGTATTAGTCTCTCATTGTCTTCTAAATGATTTATTGATTTATATCTCCTAACAACCACTATTATTATCTTGTCATTTCCATATTAATTAATTATAAGACATTCAAAACGTGGTAGTCAAAATTGAAAGAAATAAGTTTGTATCTCAAGCGTGTGTCTCTTATTGATTTAATAAAAAAAAAAGTACTACTATTATTTTATTTTGTAAGGAATTTGTATTTTTGGTGTACTCGTATTATATAAAAAATGGCTTAGACTTGGATGCGCACAAAAGAGTTAGGTCGCTAGGTAAAAAGGGTGGATCTTACTCTTTCACGAGCGCGAGATAGATGTGAGACATGTTGAAGTCAATATTGGAAGAAATTAGTTGGTATTTTAAAGGGAGTATACTTTATTGATTAAGAAAAAATAAGTTATTTCTTTTTATTTTTTAAGGATCTTGTATTTTTAGTGAAGTAGTAAAGAGCACGAAAATAGCTTAGGCTTGCACGCACACAAGAGAGTTAGGTCGCTAGAAAAATGGATCGATTTCATTCCTTCATGCTTGCAATTGAGACCGATCGAAATCAATTTTAAAAGAAGTTAGGTCGCTTGGAAAATGTGAATTTGAAAGGTGGATGAAAAAGGAGGGGAGGTGTTAGTAATTGATCCTAATTAGGGCTTAAAAAGTTGATTAATTGGGATTTGTGTGTATGTAAAGGTGATCCAAGAAAATGTTTAAAAAATAATCAAGCATTATCATCTTGTTTAATTAGTACTAATAATTAATTAGCAATGCATTATCCACTCATATAAAGTAAAAACATGATGTGTGTGGAATCAGTTAACATTGTCTCATCCTGTCCTATGTTTCTTATGACAAAAAATCATAAGGATTCTGTGTGATTAATCATTGTTTCATACCAAAAATATTCATCAGAATAACATATTATAAAAATATGAAAAGTATATAATAAAAAAAAGATTAATTCAACTACATGACAAAAGACTGATAATAACACATTTATTAGTTTCAAGTTTCAACTAAGCCCTTTTGTTAGTACTATTAAGAGATAATTGCAACCTATTAGTAGAAAAATAGAAATTAGCGACAGATAAATTTTATAATCAGTAAAATTTATCGCTAATACAATTTATGACGAATGAAAGATAAATTATTTAAATATTATATTAGCTATGAATTATTTAGCAACAGAACAAAGACGAACTTCATAACTAATTTAATCTTTTTTATAGTGATACTGCAGTCCCTCGATTGTTGATAATGTGTAATTTTGATCGTTGTGTGTTAAGTTGATCAAGTATATTTCATCTTCAACTACTTAAAATGTACCTTTCTGATCAACTTGCTTAAGAATTCTCACAAATTTAGAGACAAAATAACAACGAAATTCATAGCTAATTTTAATTTTTTCCTAGTGACACTTTGATTCCTCAATTATTGATAAAGTCTGATTTTAATTTCTATATTATTTGAGTAAGCACATTTAACCGTCCGCTACTTGAAATGTATACTTTTGATCCATTATTTACAAATTTTCAGAAAAAATTAACAGTTTCATCATTTAATTATCTATGTGTTATTTTAAATTTGTACTATTACTTCATATTTGAGGGTAATATACTTCTTGATTATTTCAAATAACATATTTCATATATAAACGGATGACAACAATAGCAGAACTAGAATTTTTAATAAGGATGTTCAAAATCTGAAGAAGTAAACACACGAACTAATCGAAGGAAATTCGACATCTATTATATATACATAAAATTATATAGTAACATTTTCCGCCAAAGGTTCCCTAACCGTATGAAGGCTCCACCCCTGAATGAAAGGTACACATACTGATTGATCAAATTAAATGTTAAATATGTTGAGTCTATTATTGTGAATCACTGATCAAAGAGCGAGCAGCCGCTAGGTTTAATGATTTGATGGGATCTACAGATGTAGTGGCTGGTGAACCGCTTCTTCTTCTTCCACGAAATTAAATTACCGAAAATCAAGGGACCAAAAAGTGATATTCTTCTTATTAATTAATTAACATTATAATTGCAATCAACTGGTATTTAAATAATATATATATATAAACTGACGAAAGATACACATATTAATTAATTAAAGGTTAAATATTTTGAGTCTATTAATAAGGACCAAAATAAAATATATTATTAATCAAGGGAGTAAAAATAATATTCTTTCTACTATTAATTAATTAACATTATAAGTGCAATGAGTTGGGATTTAATTTAAACTAAAATAGATTTGCAATCTCTATCAATCCCACAATTGGCAACTTGATAGATTATGTTGAGATATTTTATGTTATTTTCCTTTTTAGGATAACGTCATCGTCATTAAAAAAAAAAAGAACGTAAATACAGTGAAAATATTAATTAGTTAATTAATTAGGATTAGGACCTACATCAGTGGCTAATCATACATATTAAATTACAAAACAGGTATCGTGGCATGCCTTTTTGGTTCTTTTGAAGGTTAACGTTTCTAATTGTGATTAGTTTCACTTAATTATTCTAAAATGAGATGATCTTTGTAATATTAATATTATTAATTACCTAGTGCTAGTTGTTCAATAATCAATAGATGTTCATCGCTCAGCATCATAAATAAATATTAGTTTTTAAGAAAAAATATATATTTGTGTTAATTATTAACGATCATATTTTCATAAGTTTTTTTTTTTTTTATAAATTTTGATGACAAGGGAAACCCGTAGCCGCTACCCTTTGAGTGTGCACAGGGTAAAATCCCCGCTCCTATGCAATAGCTCGCAAACCACATAGGAGAGGTAAACCGCACTAGGCAAGCCTGGTGCGACGAGCTCAACCCAGAAGGCAAACCCCTTGCTTTCGCTGGCAAAGGGGTTTCGAACTTGAGACCTCCAACATGAAAGTCCCAAGCTCAAACCACTGGGCCACCCCGAAGGGTCATATTTTCATAAGTTTTACCCTTCAACTATCTCTTGTTCTTTTTATTTTTACGTGAATGGTTAATATCTACTCAACTAGTTGTGTTTTAATACACAATGATGATAGTCCAAATTAAAAAAATGGAACAACCGCTGATAGTTCAGTAGGAAAATGAAATAATTGATAATTAATTTGTGAAACTTACAAAAAAAAAAGTGATTATTCGTATTTTTTACCATCATTTTATAGTTCACAACTTTTTAATTTTTTATTTTCATTTCGTATTTGATATCAGGCTTAAGCTATTCAAATACATAAAATTTACAAGAAGGTAAAATGTTTTTTTCTAATATCTTATCGATATCCTAAACTCGAATAGGAGGCGGAACTAGATGGGAACATCTAAACCTTCTTCATAAAAATAAATGCATTCTATATATAAGATCATTTTTTAAAAATGTATATACATAATACATATCAAACTTCTTTAATTTTTTTTTGTCTCAATCACTAAACTCGAAACTTTCAATTATAGCTTAAATTATTATATAATCCAAAATCTTCTCTTCACCCTTCAATTATTTTATATTCAAAATTTTGTCTCTGCCGCTAAATACGAACCTTCAATTATAGCTTCTATTACTCTATATCGAAAATATATCTCCAACAATAAACTTGAGCCTTTGATCAATTATAACTTTCATTATTTTATATCCAAAATCTTGTCTCCATCACTAAACTCAAGCTCTTCAATTATAGCTTTAATTATTTTACACCCAAAATCTTATCTCCGTCAGTATAACTCAAACAATTTAACTTAACACGGTGTATTGTTGTCAACTCACATAGTCGCACCTACTAGCAACAAGACAACTACTCCCTGCACGCCACTAAACGGCGCTATTTAACACTTATCCAAAACCTTTATCTTTGCCACTAAACACGAACCCTTCAATTATAACTTCCATTAGTTTATATTCAAAATCTATTTCCGTCACTAAATTCAAATCCTTTAATTATAGCTTCCATTATTATATATCCAAAGCTCAAAACACAAAATATGTGTCACTTTGGCATCCCAAAGCTATACAATAGAAGCCTTAAAAAACAGACACAAAATTGGCTAAACGTCAGTGGTCCTGGTCCCCTTTGAAACATCCATCATATCACCAACGTACAAATGTGCCAAGATTTTTAAAAAATAAAATAAAATATCAAAATTTGTGTATATGTGGGGTTAAATATAGTGGAATTCATAATTTAGACTCGATGAATTTTGAATTTTATGAATACTTATTTTTCTCATATAAAATTTGGATTATATATACGATTATTTAAAGTTACGATTTTTTATTTAGGTAGTTCAATTAAGATCTAAATACGTACGAGTCAAATTTTGCCTATTAAACACACGTTGCTGACATGATACATCGCGTTTTAAAGCATTATTCATGACTAAGTTGAAGCCAAGAGTGATTCTTTAGTTTTAATGAACTATAAACATGTATATCTTATGCATGATTTGTAACCGTCAAACTTTATGAATTCCGAATTGAATTAAAATGCATATCTAATCCTATTTAATTTATTTTTCACATGTATATCTAGAACTTGAATTGAAGATTGTGGTTGGGTGGATATGATATCTTCCATCCATCCTTAATTAAAAATTTGTCATAATATATAAATATGACCCTTAATTTGGCGTCAACTGGCAATTATGACTTTTAATTTTGGGTGTGCACAAGTAAACATTTAAACTTGTATAAAAATGAACAAATAGAGACATTCGTCCTACATTACAATTTTATGTCCTACGTGTATTATGGAAGGTAGGACACATGTGTCTACTTGTTCAATTTTATACAAATTTAAGTGTCCACTTGTGCACATTTAAAGTTGGAGGGCATAGTTTCCGCTGAAGCCAAGTTAAGGGTCATGTTTATGTATTATGCCTTAAAGATTTCAAGTTCGAGCCGTATTAATGAATTTTTTTTAAGAACATTTACATAAATACACAACTTAAGATATCAGATTCTCTAGAACTTTTCTATTATTTAAAAATATTACAAAAATCTCCTCTCAGATACATCTTTATCCGCTCTTGGATACATCCCTCCCTTTCAGATGCACCCCTATCCCTTCTCGAATACATCCCTATCTCCTCTCGGATACATCCTTCCCTTCTCGAATACATCAGTAATGTGTCATTTGCAATGTATTGGACAACAAAAGAATGTATCCAAGAGCAATGAAAAATCCAAAAAAATTGTAATTGAGGAAACTTTTGAAATAGAATGTAATTAGCCCCCAAATGTATCAGATTTCCATAAGTTCCCCAATAAATTATGATCGTAGAGAGCACTTCCTCTTCTAATTAACCTTACACGACATGATTTTATATTAATCGAGACCCTAAAACGAATATCGATTATTAGAAGGGAAACCAAAAAAAAAAGGAATAGTTTAGTGATGAGACAGGTTGAGATGATTGATGACCAAGTTGAAGGCATGCTGCTTGATTCTTGGGGTTGTGGTCCTTCTCTCTTATTGCTTGTCTACACAAATAGGGATTTGCCTTTTGGGGACCTCTCTTTCTTTTCTTCTTTTCAATTTAGGCTTTGGTATAGGCAAGTGTCAGTGGTCCCCTTTTTGTTGTACTTGTGAAATCTTATCCCTTTATCATGATCATCATGAGACATCTTTTTACCTCTATGGACCACCCCACCACCCCACCCAATCAAGCATGATTTTGTGTAATAGGAAATTTCCTCATTAAATTTCTTTTTGAAATGACTTCAACAACTACTACTTTCTTGAATGGATCATTTGTTTGTTTACAACCTTGGATACATTATTCATTCTCTCCAAATTAGCTTATTTTGCAAAATGAAGAAAAAAATTGGCATCTACTACTTATACTACTACCTTTTTTTTTTTTTTTTTTTTTTTTTTTTTAAGGATTATGTGGGAGTAGGTCACTTAACTTTTACTTTTACTATATCAAAGTTACTAAAAGAAAATCACATTTGGTTTCTCCGAGTGACTTTTCGTATTGTTTAAATAAGCTCGAGTGACTTTTTTGTAATGGACTAGGTAAAGTTGAGTGATTTTTCGTATAATAGAAATAGGCTTTAGTGTTGTAAAGTTAAAGTTGAGTGATAATTTATGAAATGATTACTATATGTTGTTAGAGTGAGTCAAATTTTTGGAACACAAGATGTGGTGTAATGTGTTGAACCACAATGTTTTTGTGTGGAAGAAAAATGGAATTTGGACTTTTATTTTTGTTCATTGGTCAATTACGTGTGAGAAAAGAATTTGCTTTTGGCCAAAAATATGAAAAATATAAAAATCTATGAATCTTAGGAGCAGTGTAGTTGACTTTGTCAACTTGAAATTTAGATGCTTTTTCTATTGGCTTACCTCATTTAACTTTTTTCTAATAGTGTAGGGTAGGGAGCTTGCTTTGTTTTTCCTCTTTCCTATTGTTTTCTTAATTAATTTTTCGAGTTTATGTTATATAAATCGTACATGTGATAGACATTAGCTAATATGCTATTATAAGTGTATGAAGGTAGGATCAAGCTAATATTCTACTTGTGAGCGTAATGGTATAAGCCTGATACTTAAAACCCTTTTTTATTTATTAATATCTTAGAATATCCAACTTTATCTCTCATTTTTTGGGAGTTTATGAAAGTGAAAATTGTAGGTTTTTGGTAATGTCTTGTCAAGGGCTTGGGCCTGCATCTATTCATTAGATGAGTAGAACTATCTCCATGGTTTGGTCCATTACCATAAAGCCCAAATGGACATTGAGAAGGATAAACTCACTTTAATGGCACATACTCACTCTGACTACTCTCCTCTCCCCACCATGTATATATGAGGGTAACAAAAGTGGAGCACACGATGATGTTACTTGTTGAAGGAAGGTTGTAGGTGATGACGATGTCGCTTGGTGAAGAAAGGTTGTAGGTGATTGTGTGTTCTACTTCTTTTCTAGGGTGGGGCGTTGAAATCCTTTCTATTGGTTCTTGCATGGTAGCTGGTATAAGTTGATGAGACACTGACCATTTTTTGGGACCTTTTTTTTTATGACTGTGGTGTCCAGGCCAGCTTCCGCGCACCTTGACTAATTCCATGGGATACTTGCCACCTCCCACTAGCAGCACGTACCTATTTTCTTAATAGGTGGCAAAACGACTACATGTGTGTGTGTGTTAAAAGAAAGCCCATTATCCCTCTTTCTAATTTTGACTGCCAAAATTACCCTGAACAAATATGGACTTCTCAACTTAAAAGCTCTGCATTATGTAAATCCTCTTCTGTCAATGTAACATACAGAAAAGAGAAACCTTTACAAGTCATGGTAACAATGTGGATATGGAAATAAAATAAGGAACCTGAACAGATCAAGGTAGGCTAGGAGAAAGTGTAGGCTTTGCTACTTTGAGTTCTCCACAATCACTGATATAAACAGTCTTGAGTGGCTTATTCCAGATTGCGCGAGCAGTTTTTGCTCTCCCATCTCCAATAAGCTCAGCAAAATCATTATATTGTCGAATGTTTTCGGATGGTTTATAAGTGGGAATGGCAGCTATGGTTGTCACAATATCCAAACCTGCAGTACACTCCAAGAAAAGGCAAAAAAAGTGAGCTTTTGACGTAACAGACGGATACTGTTTCAGCATGTAAGTTTCATGTTAGTAACTATGCAGAAAAATGTAATAGTGTACACAAGTAGTGGCATGTCACTTCTAGTATTGCAGTGCTTTCGCTGCACATATATCCAGCAAGGAACTAATCATTTTCGTTTTCTTTTGTTTCTTCCTTCTCGAGCATAGAGTCGTTTTATACCATCCGATAAGGTCTTCGTTAGTTTTATTTTTATATGGAGTCCCATCTTCATACTCCCCTTCCCGGGGGCGAACAGTCTTCTTTTCCTTCTTTTCCTTCATGGAGACTCAAACTCCAAGCCTTAGTTGGAGGTGAAGCTGTGAAGGGTCCTTCCACTAGGCAGACTCTCTACTCTTGTTTCGCTCATTGAAGCCTTGCGAAAACTAAGTTGAAAGCATAGCTTTCCACTGTTCACAGATGTGAATTGAGCCCACATCACAGCATGTTCAGACAACTACCTTTTACATTAGTCTTTATTTAACAAGAATTTGCCTAGTTTCTCGTCCTACTTTTCTCTACAATACGGTTGACTAAATAATAGAGAGCAAGACTTGATCCCTGTCTAAAACTGACAATTATACACCAGCCATAGCAATATCTACTGCAAAACAACAGAGCAACACAAAGAAACAGATAGGTGAATTGACTAATTAAGATGGTGTGTGAGCAACTTCTAATATCACCAGGCCTCAAAATCACTCAGCAATATTTGTTCTATGCTGTAGCCAGTAGGTAAAGTCTTCTCAGTCGGTGTTAGTACTATATAATTTTCAAACCGACTCCATAAAAGTTCTGTTTGCCTTAACTATTGGGAAAGAACCATCTCGATTTATGCATTTGTTGGCATCATGTTTGTTCCTTCAATTTCTTTACCTATTTTGACCTGGTAGAACACATCCCATATTAAGCAGCAGGTTAATGTTTAACTTGAAACAACATTTATCTAATAAGTCCTAATTGCACATAACAAGTTCACTCTGGATCCTATCACACAAGCCTAAGCACCCACAAGTGTCTTACTGTGAGCCAAATAGTGCAGGAGACTTGAAAAGTCGAGGTAAACTTAAACTTCTCTTACAGTGTTGATCAACTCACTAAAAGCCGGCTATTTAACTGGCGCTACATGATATAGTGTATTGATCTTCTGCAAGTCAATCAGCATCTAATGCAGCGCTGTGACCAGCAACCAAAGAAAGTCATTATGCACACGTCTCACCCCATATAAGCATGAATTGAATTATATTAATATTACACTGACAAAAACGTACTACTATTAGTTTAGTTTAAAATTGATCATAGAAGGTCCTTTATTAAAAAAATAAAAAATTGATTATAGAAGGTTACTTACCCTTTTATCCAGATATCCAATCTAAAAACATACTATGGACAATTTTACTTGTATTTGATTTTTAAGAAAGCTGCACATTTAGAAATTCCTTCTTCTATCGGTGTATAAAAGTTAAATGCTATAAGCATACTCTTTGCTAGAGATGTATACATATCGATTTAGAATCAATAAAGAAAATGCAAAATTTTGCCAGATTTCTCTTTCTTCCTTCCCCACCTTCCACTCCTGTAATCGTCCCTTCTTGCTCCTATTATTCTCTACTGTCATTCCCTGCTTCTTCAATTTTCAGCTCATTCCTCTCTTTTTCTGCATTTCTTCATTTACTCCCTTTGTTCCTAAAGCCTTTATTTCTCAACTTTCCAGTCCCATACTAGCCCATAATGTCCTTTCCTTTCATCTGTTTAAATTTAAGTTCCAGAAAGAATTCTCTCCTTTTAGTTATTCTTCATTTAGCTACCGCTTCGAGCTGAGATTAGAAAGATATTACATTTCCCCTTCCATTTTCATACTCCTAGGTATATCTATATACTTTGCCTACTTAGTCATGAGTGAACCTACCCTTTTCTTTCAATCTAACAACTGCTAGGAACGACCTGTAGTTGACTAAATTTTTTATTTTCCTACTATTTTTCATTACCTAGGTTGCCATGTTTGGTAGAGTCAATGTTGAGACATGTTATCCCTCTGTGATTTTTGTCAATTTTTTTAGTAGCTAACAGCAAAATCGGAACTTGCAAACATTTCACTGACATGCCATTCACTGAAATTTTTGGTCATCATTTGTCCCTATCTGCTTGAATCAGTTTCAAGTTTACGTATCTGGCATATTGTCTTAGGTGGTTAATAGAAGTTTGGTCCAACAACACCAACAACATAGTGTACCCAGACCTTACAGCTGTTTCCAAAAGACTGAGGTGCCTCTGTTATTGGTTTGAGCAGCAGAAATGATGATTAAAAGGATAGGAGATGGAAAAAATCCATACAGACAACAAAGTTTGAGATAGCCCAAGGATTTCAGTGCCTTGGACATCTATTATAATACTTCATCCGCTTTATTTTGTTTGTCTGGTTTTGACTTGACAAGGAATTTAAGAAAGTAAAGAAGACTTTTGAACCTTGCAGTCTTAAACTAAAGATATGTAGAATGTACCGAAATATTGTTTCATTTTGTAGTCTTAAACATGCCAGGTGGAAAGTTCAAACTAAAGAGTTGCCAAAAAAGTAAAAAGACATTGATCTTTTTGAAACGTACTTAAAACGAAAGTACAAACAAATTGAAACCGAGGGAGACAAGCAAAGTGAAACCGAGGGAGTACTTCTTTTGATTGAACCGTTAAAAGTGAAGTCTTTAATCACTTAACCAAAAGATACAATGAGCAAAATTTGATACATCGGGATGATAGGTGAGGTTTTGCTTAAAAATAAATTATTTACTAAAGAAAACGGCTTTGAATTTTATTATCATTAAAGTAATAAAGGACCTCAAAGTGAACGACACAATAGCAAAGTCATAGACTGATTCTAGTCTAGAACTATTTCAGATCCATATGATCAATCAACAATGCCTAAATTCTAGATTACTTGGGGACAAATATATGAATACTCTATCCATCCAGTTTTATTAGGCCCATTACTCAATAAAAATGATAACTCTAGAAGTATTCCTTGTTCCTCCATATTTCTCCAATCAAATATACCTCTATTTAACCTTTAAATCGATCTTCTTTAGTAGGGTAGATAGGCACATGGAGGTATTGACTCGTACTATCAATTGGAGAACCACGTCATTTTACCTTACGAATATCTAAATGTAAAGATCACTTCTCGACTAGCAAGTTAACATTTTCTTAAGCAAATATTTACTTTGTCACAACATTGACAAACACTACGGCGAAGCACCCTTTTACACTAAACATGCATGTGCCAACTAAAAGAGTATAAGTCTCCCAATGTTAGCTCAGTTGGTAAAGTATAGTATAGTGCGATTAACTAAAGTTTTCAACTTCTATTACACTAACAATATAAAAGACCTTTTACACTATGGTCGCCTAAAAGATAACTACAATAATTTTCCATAAAAATTGAAATTATTAACTCGAATATAAGGCATGCTACCTTCTACAACAGGTTAAAATAGACCAATATGTAAACATTCATTACATTTTCAGTGTAATATAAGGTGGAGGACTGTAATGGGATTAACTAAAGTGTTTTAACTTCTACACACTGACAACTCAATCACCTATAAGATAACTATGGTAATTTTCAATAACAATCGAGATAACTAATTCGAATATAAGGCATGCTACCTTCTACAACACATTCAAATAGACTAATAGATAAAATTCATTTACATCTTCAGTGTACAACACAAAATAGTGTCTTGGGAATGTGGAATGTACAGTTTACGCGGACCTTACTCCTATCTTGTACGCAGACCTTACCCCTACCTCAGAGGTAGAGAGGCTGTTCCCGACAGACTTTGCCCTCAATGTATATAAGTTAAACTGAACTAAAGGAGATAGATTTGTAGATTCTGAGAACTCACCTTCAAGAACAGTTCCAAAAACAATATTCTTGCTATCAAGCTGAGGACAAGGTCCAGGTCCAGTAGTAATCAAAAACTCCACATTATGATAATTTGGATTCAGCTTAAGATCATCATCATCATCATTCTCAGATAAAGGCAATGAAACAACTCCAGCTCTAGAATGTTCCAAAAGAAAAGCTTTAGATTCAATTGACTCTACATTCCTAATTAACTTCAATGGCGGTTTCACTTCTCCTTTATCTCTTCTCCCCTGTCTCCCCGCCATAAAAAACTGTCCCGGAAATATTTTCTGGACCAAAGTACCCTTATAAGTCGATCCAGATGAACCAGTACACATAGCTTTGAAATTCGACACAGTAATCGGAACTAGGTTACCGTAAAGCCCTAGAACAAGTCGACCAATTGGTTCAGAATCAGCGCAATTAGAGAGATCATCTCCGAGATTCCTGTTTGTGAAGTAATTAGGACATATACTGAAGTCTAAGAAGACTCGTTCGGTGATAGTGGTGTCCGGTGACGGCGGTGGGGCGGCGACGGAGGTGGAGATGGTTGAAGGAAATGTGAGAGTAGTGGAGAGGAAGAGGAGGTTGCGGCGGTTGAGGTGGGGAGAAGGAGGGAAGGGGGAGGTGGAGTGACGGCGGAGATGAGGAGGAGTAGGGAGGAGGGTGGCGGAGCAGCCCATGATGACGACGGTGCATGGTGGTGGAGAAGAGTAATAGAGAGTTTGAGAAGATTAGATAAATTTGATTACGTGGAGAGTGCAGGCCACACAAAGAGAGACTAGGTGGGGACTACTTTTTTGATATTTTAGTACAACTTATAATATCTATTAATTCGATTCAAAATATGAAGAAGTAAACATACGAAGAAGTCAAAGGTTTCAACATTTACTATATATGCATAAGATATCATTTTAACCATTTATTAACAATATAATTTTTCGCAAATAAACCCCCTCGGCCCAACCTGGCTCTGCCCCTGCAGTGTACATTATTTTTCTGAAGTAGAAAATGAATGGAAGATTTGCTCATATACACATCCTGAAGAGGAAAAACATTTTTTCGTTTTTTAAGTTTCTAGTAAGTATGAAGTTGCCACTGATGTATACATGAACTTACCAGAGTACAAACTACTCAATCCATCGGAGAGTTGACTATGCTCGAAAATCCTATGTTGCTCGGACTCTTCAAAAATGTGATCATCAGGTACGTGTTGGATCCTTCAAAAGTAGTATGAGTTCGAGCAACTTAGTGAAAATCTATCAACTATTTGCTAAAGATGGAGTTATATGCTGTACATTTGGGACTGGTGAATATTGGAAGAAGAATAAGATGGAGAAGAGAATTTGGAAGCTGTTATTGACAATGTCATATCTTTCTGTTTTTGCCTTTTAGGTGATATATTCCTACCGTGGACGCAAGTATTTAGTTGTTTCGCCTTCTTTTGATGCAATGCACAGCTGCAGTTGCGATGATAAGGCCTCCTCTCGATGTCCATGTCTAACATCGACAAGCTTCCATCAAAGACGACACACTGAACCATCATTTCAGCTGCTCCACTAGTCATGTTCATCTCTCTCGATCGTCCTCTTCCCTACTATGAAAGGTAAAGTTTGATTGTTCTTGAAATTCTTTGTCTGTTTATAAGGCTTATATAAGAGCTAACAAACATTAATTTAAATGTCCAACTTTGCGGATTTTGGTAGAATCAAGGTGAAAAATCGGGCTGTTTTCTGTTTGTTTTGGTTATCTTATTACCAATGAAACAGACGTTTTTTCCTATGATTCTTTTGTCCATCCTGCAGTCTTGGAATAATTTTTTGATGTACTTACTTGTAATTGAATGACTGAAAATCTTACATGCTTTATTTGTCTTATGCAACTGGTTAGCATTGGCGTGATTGTACTTCTCTAACGATTCCCTCGAAGTACTTGATTTCTCCTTGGAGTTCTCTTCCTTGCCTCCGGGACCAAGAGAGAAAGAATCTTAACATTTTAATACTATATTTGATCTCGTTAGCTTAGTTTTTCTGGGTTTCTACTTTGTACTTTGCATACGTAGTCGTGTCTTGACTTGAGTAGTTTTTTTGGAAGAAGTATTTTAATCTACTTTTGTTCTTAATAGCTGGATATGTCAATTACAATAAGAAACAAGAAACATATATCATAGACTAATAATTGAATGTATCAAGATCTTTTAAATTACTAGTACATCTTCATCTATATCGAGGGCATGATCCTGAATAGGAGAGTATGGAGGTCGAGGATTAAGGTAGAAGGTTAGTAGATAGTTGAGCAATTACTCTCTTTCATATCAATGACAGTGTTATCAAAAGCAAAAGGCGCAAAAAAGCTCTAAGGTTTGTTGGGGCTTTAAATGCAAAATGCACATACAACACGGACTTTAATGAAAAAAGATGAAAAGGGAGGAAAAAGAAATACAAATATATTGAAATTTCCATTATTTCAACTAGCTGTAGTTTCTGTGTGACTCTGTTGCACATTCAACTATGCTGGTTCTGTTTTAAAACTGCTTGATGCAGCGTATGAATGATGAACCAGTCGTTCAAATGGATTCCGCGAGGCATGTTAGAACTTCCCAAGATCCATGTACTTTGCTTAATTTCGGGCTAGAAGTCTATTTGCTTAAATGGAGAAATGCTTTGTTTCTTCTCATAAATGACCTGAAATCTGTGTTTGCACGATCAGAATTATTTTTAGGTGAATATATATTGCTGTTAGTACTATGCATCTCTTCTCAGTTTGACATTCTCGATCCATAAATTTTTCTTGCATATGCTAAATATGGACGTGGCTTTCCCATCTCGACTGTTTTCTGGTATTAAATCTCATATTTTTGGAGAAAAGTTGAGAACATGTATTAACCCATTTGGAATTTTTACATCCAAAAAAGGTAGCTCGATGCACTAAGTTTCCGCTATACGCGGAGTCCAGGGCAGGGCAGGGATGAACCACAAGAGTCAATTGTATGCAGACTTACCTGCATTTCTACAAGAGCCTGTTTCAACAGACTTCTGGTCACATGACAACAACTTTACCAACTACGTCAAAGCACCCCTTCGATTATTACCACACTCACAAACACAAATCTGACATATATATATATTTTGACAAATGGTATCAGAAGAACATAAAGGAGAGATATTTACGAGAAAATCTGAGGAGACAATATTAGTATTCAAGCCTTTTCTGGAGATGGAGAAACCGATGAAATGAAATTTTGGACTGATCCAGTGGAACTGGCAGATGGTGTTAAAAAAAAGATTACAAAGTATTTCCTTGTATTTGATGTACAGAATATACATTAAAAAAAAGCCATCCTGATATTCTCCTTGACTTTATTGAATGAGCTTAGTTTTATAATCTCAAAGACGTAAAGCGATACATTGTTTTAACAGTAGTAAATTATTCTTAAATTGGTTAAAGTATAGAGAAACTAGTAACAAAAAATGACGAAAAGAAGAAGCAGAATGAACTATGAACGAACCATTTGTCTTGGTGAAGGATAGACTATGAGGATGAGAAGTGGAAATAGCAAGTTATACCTATTAACAGATACAAAGGGAAAATAAAAGTCTAGAATCAGCGTACAAACTCTGTTCGTGAACTAAAACTAATTCTACTTAACGAACGTGTACAATGTGATCAATTTCAGAATTCAAATGCTGTATTCACAGTGTTTACGTAAAGTAAGAAAATAAGGAGCATTTGCTCATAGAAATCATGAAGAGTAAGAATTGTTGCATTTCCTTTTTCTTTTGTAAATTTACAACACCTATGAAGTGGATACTGAAGTATTACCAGAATGTACAAAGGAAAATCTATCAACTACTTGCTAACATTGGAGCTGTATGCTGTACTACACTCCTGAGTCCTGACTGATTAGTTATCTCGAGACAATGAAGATGTGAATTTGGAAGCTTCTATTGACAAAATCATATCTTGAATTTGGAAGTACTAATATGTTCTTGTTATTGTAGTTCTCTTGTGATTTCCTCAAAATAAGTGTATTCTACTAGGAGTTCTCTTCCTTGATTACGGGTTTCTACTTTGTACTTTGTACTTGTAGGTGTCTTGAATTGAGTATTGTTTTTCATTTGGGAACTTCTCTAATATGCTTTTGTTCTTAGTACTTCGATGTGTTAGTTACCCTCGAAAAAAGAAAGATAAATGAAAAGATTAAAGTAAGCATAGGCTAAACAATTGTGTATATCAGTATTCCAAAATTACTGATTATTATAATCAAGCTTGATACAAATTTATAGGAATCTCAGCAAGTGCAGATTCTTTTGTACTGTTTTCATAAGCAAGTGGAGCTGGTGTTGACCTTGGAATTCCCTCTACTCAATTTCTGTAGATTCACTTTTCAAATTAAGGTAATACTCCCTCCGTTTCAATTTGTTTGTCTGGTTTTGATTTGGCACGAAATTCAAGAAATTAAAGAAGACTTTTGAATCTTGCGGTCTTAAACTAAAGATATACAAAATATACCAAAATTACAAACCTTCTCTGGCCCTTCAAGTGGTGGGGTTTCCATACAAGTTCAACTGCATTATTGATGGCTGTAGACCCTGAATGATAAGACTTTTGTGCAAATATTGACATAGCTTTTCCATCTTGAGAAGGGGAGCTTGGCGTAATTGGTAAAGTTACTGCTATGTGAGGTCATGGGTTCGAGCTGTGGAGATAACCTCTTTGCAGAAATGCAAGGTAAGACTGTGACCCTACTCAGTAGAAGCTTAGTGCACTGAGTTGCTTTTTTGATTTCTCTATCTTGGATGCTTTTGGTATTAACCCTTGCATATATTTAAAGAGCAGTTGAAAACACGTTACAAATCCATTTGGATGAGTAGTAAACAGATCTGGTGAAAGTGACAGATGATTTAGAAAAGGCTTACAAAGTATTTCCTTGTATATTGTGAATGGCAATGTAAGTTCAGAAAAGACATAGAAGTAGGCCATTCCGACATTATTCCCTTTGACTTTACTGATGACGCAGAATGAACTATGAACAAACCATTTGTCTTAGTGAAATAACGAAATTTAATAGACTACGAGGAACAGAATTTGTTAAACAATGAGGATGAGAGAAGTGTAAATAACAAACCAGTGGACTAATTTCGGGGACTATGGGAGCCTAACAGGACAGAAGAAAAGAATGTGAAAGATGAAGTGATGGTAAGTTTAGAATCAGTGTACAAACTCTGTTAGTGAACAAAAACTAATTCTACTAACGAACGTGTACAATGTGAATTCAAATGCTGCATTCTCAGTGTTCGCTAAAGTTAAAATCTTTTGAATCCTGGAAAGAAAGAAAACAAGTTGCATTTCTTTCTTTTGTAAATTTGCATCACCTATGAAGCGGATACTGAAGTATACATGTACTTACCAGAATGTACAAAGGAAAATCTATCAACTACTAGCTAACATTGGAGCTGTATGCTGTACACTCCCAACTGATTAATTATCTCAAGACGATGAAGATGGAGAAGTGAATTTGGGAGTTTCTATTGACAAAATCATATCTTTCCAGATTTGCCTTTTGGGGAATGATATATTCCTACTATGGACACAAGTGCTTGGCTGTGATATATCCCCGGCCCTTCTGTTTGTGCAATGCACAACTGCAGTTTTTATGGCAAGGTCATCTCTCGATATCCATATCTGACATGGACAAGCTTCCGTCAAAGACACACTGAAGCATCATTGCAGCTGCTCCAGTGGCCATTCTATTCTTTCTAAAGGTGTTTGGATAGTGAGGTGAGTTTTTCACTGTCTATGTGTGTGCATGTGATGTCGACGTGGTTATTTTGAACATTTTTTCATATTTTTGCAAAGGGTTTATATAGAATACAATCTCATGGAGTCACTAGCCTTACTATGATATGGAGGGAATAGTCTAGGTAGAAATTTGTTATCTGTTCTTGTTATTGTAGTTCCCTTGTGATTCCCTCAAAATAAGTGTTTTCTCCTAGGAGTTCTCTTCCTTGATTATTTGTTTCTACTTTGTTCTTTGCACTTTTAGGTGTATTGAATTAAGTATTGTTTTTAAATTACTGATCATTCTAATGAAGACTTATACCAATTTATAGGAGACTCAGCATGTGCATCTTTTGTACTATTTTCATCAGCAAAAAGGTTATTTTATGAGCAGCTTGTGCCACATAATGCTCCAACAAATTGTCATACGTTGCCTCTGTTGACCTTGGAATTCCCATCTGCTCATGTTCAGTAGATTCACTATTCAAATTAATATAATGCTCCCTCCGTTTCAATTTGTTTGCCTGGTTTTGACTTGACACGAAGTTTAAAGTAAAGAAGACTTTTGAATCTTGTGGTGTTAAGCTTCTCGGTAATTATGTCACTTGTAGGCTCTTTATTAGTCCATTATGTGCCACTTTTAAGGCTGGGCAATGAACGAGTTAGCCTGGCTTAGTATTATAAGTTTTATTTGACATATGAACTTTTTTTTTATCGGAGAATTAAAATAAACTTAACATTGCAAAGTTTGAAAATTGAGTGTTGCCATACCCTTGTATGACTGTATTGTCTCATTCGACTGCTCGCTGGTTCTAAATAAAAATGTTTGATGCATTTTTTTCTTCCAAGATCGGATTTATTTTAGGGAAAAGGGTCAAAAATACCCCTCAACTTTGG
>NW_006239221.1:669772-710315 GCF_000226075.1 Solanum tuberosum
GATTTTGGCGTGGAGAGAGTGGTGTTTGAGAGCTGTTTCAGGTCGGTTTCACGGCTGTTTGAATGATTCCGACGGTGGGTAATTTGCTTAATGTTGTTCCAGCTTGAAACTGGCCGGAAATGGAGAAGAAAGATCTTGTTGTCGTCAATGGAAAGTAGAGGAAAATGGGTTTGTTGTTAATGTTTTTTGCTTGATGTCGTTTCTGGTTCTTGGGGGTTTTTAGTGGTGGTTTCAGGTGGTCGTTTGGAGGTTGTTTTGGTGGTGTTTCGCCGGAAAACGGAGAAAATGAATGGCGATTGCCGGAGCTTGATTTGGGGTTTTAATTTGGTATAAATGGGTCGGGTTCGGATTAAAAAGAGAAAAAATTGGGTTATTTAATTGAAATTGGGTAATTTTAATTGATTTGGGTTTTCCATCCAATTGAGGGGTAAATTTGGTGAAATTAGTAACGGGAGGGGTAAAAATAACTTCATTTTAACGGCGAGGGCGTAGTCAAACAATAAACCAAAGTTGAGGGGTATTTTTGACCCCTTTCCCTTTATTTTAAGGTGAACATTGCTGCTAGTACTAAACTATGCTCCTTTTCTCCGTTTGATTGTCCCTGAATGATAAGACTTCCGTGCATCTGCTAAATGTTGACATAGCTTTACCATCTCAGGAAGGGGATTTTTAGTGTAACCGGTAAAGTTGCTGCTATGTGTTCTGCAGGTCATGATTTAAAAATTCATTATTTAACCTAAACTAAGTCGTCGTACAACATAAATGTTAAAAATAATGCATCTTTTTAGACGAAACTAAGTCCTTGTACAACACAAATGTTAAACTAATGGATCATGTTAGACCATTGAGATTATAAAACTAAGCTCATTTAGTACAGACAAAGGGAATAATGTCATAATGGCCTACTATTATGTTTGTTTCTGTACTTATCTTGTTTGTCACAAAATACAACGAAATACGTACACACATACTTTGTAAGACTTCTCTAAACCATCTTTCTTTTTCATCGGATCTGTTTACTTTTCATTTCATCAGTTTCTCCGTTTTCAGAATAATGTTTTAGTTGCTGATATCGTCTCCTCAAGTGTTCTTCTTTATCTCTCTCCTTTGCCTTTACGTAAATGTACGATTTCTGTTTTGAGTGTGGTGTGATTATAGAAAATGAATATATGAATAACAAACTGGAACATAGTACTGTTCATTCTTAAGAAAAGTTTCAAGAGAAGTTCTTAACAATGAATTCACATTTCCAAGAATAGTTTCAAATATCCAAATGGATTCGTAACGTGGTTTCGACTGTTACATTACATCACCCTAAGTGGAAATAAAAATAGAAGAAGGTAAAATATAAAATAAAACAGAAAAAGGAAAAGTGAAGATCAAGAAGTTCTGGTAAATTTGGTTTGAAAAATTTACTATGTGATAGAAGAAAAGCAGTACATTCAACTACTTGCTAAAGTCGGCGCTGTATGCTGTACACTCGTGACGAATGAATTATTGCAAGAAGAAGATGGAGAAGAGAATTGAGAAGCTGCTATTGACAATGTCATATCTTTCTGGTTTTGCCTTTTGGGGAATGATATATACCTACTGTGGACACAAGTGGTTGGATTTTCCCCTTTCTGCTTGTGCAATGCACAACTGCAGTTTTTATGGTAAGGTCGTCTCTCGATATTCATGTCTGACATCGACAAGCTTCCGTCAAAGACACACTGAAGCATCATTGCAGCTGCTACAGTGGCCATTCTCTTCTCTCTCCTCTTTCTTTAGTGATGCAATGTGGTTTTGTATGAAGTATAATCGTTCTTAAAATTCTGTATATGTGTTTGAGGATTTATATAGAGATAGTAGTAAGTACTGAGTTATGTGCCCAGCTTAGGGAATTTGATAGCATCAAGGGTGAAAAAAAGGATTCTCTAGAATTCAACAAGTTCTTGTGCATGTTATTACCGTACTATCAATGAAACTAGCGTTTTTTCCTATGATCTGTTTTTGTCTTGGCTGCAGTCTTTTGCTTATTATGTCTGCACATGCTGTTTTGTTCTTTATATGTACTTACTTCTGCGTGTTCGTTTTATGTAAGATACTTTTATTATTTTACTGTCTTATATATACTGGTGTTTGATAGTTTTTATTCAGCTGCTGCATCTGTCAAAATTGCAAGACTGTTGGCTTTAATACCTCCGACAACCTCGACAGCCATAAAAATGATGCAAAGGACAACTGCAACGCACAGTTTCCTCATCGATGCTGATCTCTCCTGTGCATCCTTAGACATGGTATTAACATCTGAGAATCCACACGGTGCTGAACCACAGATTTTACCATGTACCTCAATTACATGTCCATATTGTTCCGCGTTCTGCGAATCAGCCTTGGTTTAGCATCCTTCTTGTTGAATAGGTACCTAATAGCTGCATGGTCAGTAAAACATCACTTTAGTACCTACCAAATATGATCTGAACTTGTCGAAGGCGAACACTAAAGCTAGCATCTCCTTCTCAGTCACTGTGTAATTAGCTTGTGTAGAGTCAAGGGTCTTGCTTGCATAATAGATCAAGTGGAACACTTTATTCTTTCTTTGTCCCAACACTGCACCCACTGCTATGTCGCTTGCATCACACATGAGTTCAAATGGTAGTCCCCAATCAGGAGCAATTAAGATGGGAGCCTCAATTAAGTTCCTCTTCAATATCTCAAAAGCTTTCAAGCACATCTCATCAAAGTCAAACTTCACCTCCTTCTCCAAAAGACTGCGCATAGGTCTTGCAATCTTGGAAAAATCCTTGATGAATCGCCGGTAGAAACCTGCATGACCAAGAAAATTACGCACCCCTTTTATAGAAATGGGAGGGGGCAATTTTTCAATAAATTCTACCTTGGCCTTATCAACCTCTAAACCCGACTTCGACACCTTGTGACCCAACACTATCCCCTCTCTAACAAAAAAATGACACTTTTCCCAATTTAAAACTAAGTTAGTGTCCTCACATCTAGCAAGTATTTTATCAAGATTCCGGAGACATACCTCAAAAGACTTTCCAAAGACGGAGAAATCATCCATGAACACCTCTACAAAGTTTTCTACCATATCATGAAAAATGGCCATCATACACCTTTGAAAAGTTGTTGGTGCATTGCAAAGTCCGAATGGTATGTGTTTGAAAGCATAGGTACCATAAGGACAAGTGAACGTGGTCTTTTCCTGATCCTTGGGTGCAATCAAGATCTGGTTGTAATCGGAATACCCATCTAAGAAAAAATAGTACTCCTGCCCTGCTAGTCGGTCAAGCATCTGATCAATGCAGGGAACCGGGTAGTGATCTTTTCGGGTGGCATCATTAAGTTTCTAGTAATCCATACAACTTCTCTAACCGATCACTGTTTTAGTAGGAATCAACTCATTCTTTTCGTTTCTTACCACTGTCATACCTCCCTTCTTGGGAACACATTGCAAGGGACTTATCCACTTACTATATGAGATTGGGTACACAATTCCAGCATCTAGCCACTTTATTACTTCCTTTCTTACCACTTCTTTCATCAAAGGATTTAGCCGACGTTGATGTTGTGCACTTGGTTTGTGATCATTTTCCATGTAGATTCTGTGCATACATAACGCAGGACTAATCCCATGAATATCAGCCATCTGCCATCCAATCACTTTCTTTTCTCCGCTTTAAGATCCTCAATGCCGCATCAACCTGTAATTCAGACAATTCTGCAGAAAGTATAACATGCAAAGTTTCATTCACCCAAATAAGCATACCTTAGGTGAGACGACAAAGTTTTTAGTTCCAGCTTGGGCGCTTCTTCTATTGATGGCTTTGGTGGGGGTTCTAACTTACGATCTAGTGACTCTGCTCGAAGCTTACGAGTGCCAACAAGTGCTAGATTCAAACATGATTCTATCTCTTGATCCTCAGTATCTCCATCCACCTCATGACCTACTAAAACTCTCTCTAAGGGATCTTCAGGCACAACTACTTGTGATTCTACTATGTGATCAATCACAGTAATAACAGACAACTCTTCATAGATAGAAGGCAATTTTAAAGCGCGATAAACATCGAATATCTCTACTTTATCATGTGCCCTCATAGTTAATTGACCAGCTGCTACATCAATCAATGCCCTACCCGTGGCCAAGAACGGACGTCCCAAAATAAATGGAACTTCAGAATCGGCTTCAAAATCTAAGACCACAAAATCCACCGGAAAAATCAACGAACCTACTTGCACTAACACATCTTCTACCACCCCCTCTGGCCTAGCAATGGATCTATTAGCGAGTTGGAGAATAACAGTGGTTCGTTTTGGACTACCCAACCTAAGCTTTTGATATAATGATAAGGGCATTAGATTTATACTTGCCCCCAAATTACACAACCCGCAGGCATGAACACTTTGCTCAATTGTAATCTGCACAGTAAAACTACCTGGATCTTTTAACTTTTTGGGTAGTCTATTTTAAATTCTAGAGCTGCACTCCTCAGTAAGTGCTACAGTTTCATACTCCGTGAGCCTCCTCTTGCTAGCCACAATGTCCTTCATGTATTTAGCATACTTCGGGATACCGTGCAAAATGTCAACCAAAGGCAAATTAATATGAACCTGTTTAAGGAGAGAGAGAAACTTACCTAAGCATTCATCATCATTCTTCTTTTTGAGCCTTTGTGGAAACGGAGGTGGTAATTTCTTTTGAGGAATGGGTACCTCAACATTGGAGCTTTTTACTACCTCTTCCACTTTCTTTTCTTTGGTACTTGCCTCAGTATCTCTCTTCTTTAGAGCTTGTTCCTCTAATTGTAACCCACTTCTAGTACTTACCGCATGCAATTGCTTTGGGTTGGGTTCAGTATCACTGAGTAGCCCACCTTGGGGACGCAAGTTCAGAGAATTAGCTACTTGCGCAACTTGTTTCTTTAAACTCATTTGGGACATTTGGATGTTTTTGATGTTCTCATCCTGCTTATCTATTATAGCATTTAGTTTGGTCCCTATTTTAGTCATGAGCTTTTGGAGTAGCTCTTCATTGGTCATCCCCCCTTTGGTGCACTAGGATTTGCGCCTTGGTTAGGATTCTGGTATTGTTGCCCAGCCCCTTGAGAACGGTATTGGTTAGCCCCTTGCGCCTGATTTTGGTTTTGATTCCCACCTCATGAGAAGTTAGGATGGTTCCTCCAACTAGGGTTGTAGGTGTTACTATAATTTTGCTGACCTTCACCCCTTTGCGCATTACCCATATAGTTTACGGAATTCGGGTTTACCTCACATTGCTCGATTTCATGAGCTCCACTACACATACCTCACACCAATTGGCTGCGTGTTGCACAACGTTTACCGGTGCATCATTTAGAGCCATCTGTTTAAAATGTAAGGCTATGTTATGTTGCATAACATCTAATTTGGCATTTATGGCAGTAGCTTGATCTACATCTAAGGTCCCTGCGGCCTTTTGGGTTGTGGTTCTCGGCATTTCCCCCTCATATCCTGGGTTCCCTTCGGAGAGTCTGTTGAGTAAGTCGAACAACTCTTCACATGTTTTAGCTAGGGCCTGTCCACCTGCTGCATTATTAAAAAGTACACGAGCATTATAATCTAAACCCTCAAAGAAAGTGTGAGCAAGTACCTCACTAGTTTGCATGTGGTGCGGGCAAGCATTCAATATTTGTTTGAAACGAGCCCATGCTTGGTACATTTCCTCCCCTTGATTTTGCCTAAAGCATAATATCTCTCTCCTCAACCGTGCAGTTTTCTTGGATGGAAAGAATCGACTCAAGAGCTTTCTTGCTAGGTAATCCCAGGTAGTGATGGAGTTTGGTGGTTCAGTATCTAACTAATGCTTTGCAGCTCCTAACAATGAGTATGGAAACAACGTCAGCCTCACATAGTCCGATGAGACTCCAGTTGGGATGTATGTCAGTGATAAAGTTCCTAATGTGGATTTGAGGATCCTCGTGAGGGAGATCAGTGAATTGCCCATTAGAATGGAGAAGTTGTATCATGCCCTGTTTTAGTTCAAATCTACCCCCAGTGGAGGTTTCCTAATACTAGATGCCACATTGGCTGTGAGTGGGACTGCCACATCACGGACTGGTCTTGCAGGTACTACAGGGGATACCGCTTAGTTGTTCAAGTTCCCGGGGTTATTCACATTGTCTTGATTATTGTTCTCATTGTCTTCTTGAAGACCTAACCCCAATTCTCCATGTCGTCCTTGATTAGCCATTTTCCTGCGCTGGCGTAAGACTCTTTCGGGTTCGTTGTAAGGTTCGACAAGTTCTCCTTTCCTAGCCAGACCTGAAAGTCAATTGTTTGCAATATACAAGCTAAGATCAAGTAATTAATACCTGAATATTTTATTTGTAGACTTAAGAAGATTAAATATAAATCAATTTCTAAGTCCCCGGCAGTGGCGCCAAAAACTTATTGCTCCCAATTGCACACGCAAGTGTACGTGGTCGCGCAAATAACATAGTGGCTCTTAAAAAGATTATTGAACCCAAAGGACTTGTCAATTAACTATTTACTAAATTATACTAGTCTAATTGTTTATTTAAGAGTGCTAAAAGAGTTTGACTTTTTATTTATAAAGAAAAGAATGTAGGAATTAAATAATAAGATTACTTACAGTGATTGGGCAAATTCAAGGGATGCAACATGCAATGAATCTCATGTATCATATTCTTTGCTTAGAACTAATTTTAGTTGTCAAGTTACTGGTTTATAGGCTTAATTGTATGAGTCAGGCTACACACCTCTCATCGCCTACTCCAGTTAGTTATCTAACTATATCGTTAAGCGGGGATAAATAGACTAACTGACGAACATTTATATTTCATCTTATTTCGTAACCAAGCAAGTTGTTCGTCCGGGTGTCACTCCTGAACACTAATCACCTCAATCAAATGGGTCGACCGAGCTCTCTATATTCTCTAGTCTATCTAACCCCTCCTCTCTCAATTTCAAGATTAGACAATAGATTTATCTTATGGTGCGCAAGCATAAAATACTAAAACAAGAATATAGAAGTAACTTATAATGACAACCAAGAATTAATTCATAAACCTTAAATATTCAACCTTCGATTTGTAGCTACAGCCCCAGAACAAGGGTGTTTCGCCACTAATCTCTAGGAAAAGAAAGAAAAAGAAAATAACCCTAAAAAATATTGACAACTTTTTCTTGTAAAGTTTCTCCTTATTGATCTCCTCTAATAATTATTTCTGTGAACTATTTATAGATGTAGAAAATCTTAAATAAAATAATTGATTCCAAAATAAACTAGAAAATCAAAACCAAACAGAATTTGAATTTCCTAATTCCACGCGTATTCGGTAACCGCCTCAGCCGCTGCTTCAAACAATCTGAAGGTGTCTTCCATTGCTGCCACGGGGAAGGATTCTCTTTTTCAATTGAACTTTGCAACTTTATATTTTATACAGAATTTAATCTATTAAACTGACTGCTTGATTTTCTTCTATAATCTTTCATCTTTAATTCGTTTAAGCTCCAAACTTCTTCAACTTCACACTAATTTACTCCTACAAATAAAATATACTATTTAGCACAATCCATAACATTTATGCTCAAAAAAGACATATATAAATAATTAATGTGAGGCAAATAATGATTAAAAATATATATTTTTGACCTCACATCATCTAGCTCTATTTAATGTGTCAAATTCACTTGATAATAGCTCGAGGATGATTGAGGCATAGTTGATTAAAGATATGACAAAATTTAATGTTAAAAGCTTCTCGGTGATTATGTCACTTGTAGGCTCTTTATTAGTCCATTATGTGAGGCTGGCAAATGAACGAGTTAGCATGGCTTAGTATTATAAGTTTTATTTGACGTATGAACTTTTGTTTTATCGGAGAATTAAAACAAACTTAACATTTCCAAGTTCGAAAGTTGTCACACCCTCGTGTGACTTGTATTGTCTCATTTGACTGTGCTGGTTCTAAATAAAAATGCTTGATGCAGAGAGAATGATCCTGTTCAACAGTTGTTCAATGAAATAAGTGATGTATTTTTTTCTCTTCCTGCAATATGTTATGTCAATCATACTAAACTATGCTCCTTTTATCTTTAACGTAACTGGTAAAGTTGTTGCTACGTGTTCTGCTGATCATGATTTAAAAAATCATTATTTAACCTAAACCAAGTCCTTGTACAACACAAATGTTAAACTAATGGATCATGTTAGACCATTGAGATTATAAAACTAAGCTCATTTAGTAAAGACAAAGGGAGTAATGTCATAATGGCCTACTATTATGTTTGTTTCTGTACTTACCTTGTTTGTCACAAAATACAACGAAATACGTACACACATACTTTGTAAGACTTCTCTAAACCATCTTTCTTTTTCATCGGATCTGTTTACTTTTCATTTCATCAGTTTCTCCGTTTTCAGAATAATGTTTTAGTTGCTGATATCGTCTCCTCAAGTGTTCTTCTTTATCTCTCTCCTTTGCCTTTACGTAAATGTACGATTTCTGTTTTGAGTGTGGTGTGATTATAGAAAATGAATATATGAATAACAAACTGGAACATAGTACTGTTCATTCTTAAGAAAAGTTTCAAGAGAAGTTCTTAACAATGAATTCACATTTCCAAGAATAGTTTCAAATATCCAAATGGATTCGTAACGTGGTTTCGACTGTTACATTACATCACCCTAAGTGGAAATAAAAATAGAAGAAGGTAAAATATAAAATAAAACAGAAAAAGGAAAAGTGAAGATCAAGAAGTTCTGGTAAATTTGGTTTGAAAAATTTACTATGTGATAGAAGAAAAGCAGTACATTCAACTACTTGCTAAAGTCGGCGCTGTATGCTGTACACTCGTGACGAATGAATTATTGCAAGAAGAAGATGGAGAAGAGAATTGAGAAGCTGCTATTGACAATGTCATATCTTTCTGGTTTTGCCTTTTGGGGAATGATACATTCCTACTGTGGACACAAGTGGTTTGATTATCCCCTGTGGCGCTGTATGCTGTACACTCGCGACAAATGAGTTATTGCAAGAAGAAGATGGAGAAGAGAATTGGGAAGCTGTTATTGACAAAGTCATATCTTTCTGGTTTTGCCTTTTGGGGAATGATACATTCCTACTGTGGACACAAGTGGTTTGATTATCCCCTTTCTGCTTGTGCAATGCACAACTGCAGTTTTTATGGTAAGGTCGTCTCTCGATATTCATGTCTGACATCGACAAGCTTCCGTCAAAGACACACTGAAGCATCATTGCAGCTGCTACAGTGGCCATTCTCTTCTCTCTCCTCTTTCTTTAGTGATGCAATGTGGTTTTGTATGAAGTAAGTGTAATCATATGTGTTTGAGGATTTATATAGAGATATTAGTAAGTACTGAGTTATGTGCCCAGCTTAGGGAATTTGATAGCATCAAGGGTGAAAAAAAGGATCAACAAGTTCTTGTGTATTATGTTATTACCGTACTATCAATGAAACTGGCGTTTTTTCCTATGATCTATTTTTGTCTTGGCTGCAGTCTTTGCTTATAATGTCTGCACATGCTGTTTTGTTCTTTATATGTACGTACTTATGCGTGTTCGTTTTATGTAAGATACTTATAATATTTTACTGTCTTATATATACTGGTGTTTGATAGTTTTATCTCTTGAAACTTGTTTAAGAATGATACAGTATTTTCCAGTTTATTCTGCATATTGTCATTTTTACATTTTCAATACTCTCTTTCTATTTGAATAGTTACATGGCTAATGTTATATTCCCTCCTAATATAATCAACCACTTTATCCAGCACCATATCAGCATCAGCATCAGGTTTAATATTGACATGACAAGCCAAGAGTACTTTCCGGACTGTAATCGCCCAAATGTGCAATTCATGGATTGCAGCAACCTCCTTCATCTCACAAAGCCCCTTCTCAAGCCTTGTTGCATCAATTTCTCTAGGTGTGCTCTCCATTAATACTTCAAGAATATTCCGAATCATCTTAATAGTTGTGGCAAGAACAATGACGGAGAAAATGAGTGTGCAGATTAGATCAATGATTTTCCACTCTGGTTTATACCATATAATAGCTCCTCCAATCATGACCCCTATGCTCTGAATACAATCTCCTAGTACATGAAGATAAGCCCCCTGCACATTAATATTCCACTGCTTCTTTTTCTTTTCACCTTCACTCTCACAGGAATCTTTAAGTAGAGGAACAGCAGTGTGATGATCAGCGTTATGTGCTTGGTTCGAAGGTCCCTCATTATGGTGATGGTGTCGGCTAACACTTATTCCATGTATATCATGTGTATGCTCATGATCATCATCACCATGCTCTTTGTGATTATGGCCGTGGACGTCATGATCATGACCTAACAAGAATGCCATGATGAGGTTCACTCCTAATCCAAATGCAGACACGATAAACATGAGGAAGCCTTGAACTTCACCGGTATCATGTATAAGTCGAGCAATGGCTTCATAAACAAGGATACCAGCTAGAAGCCATATCATTTGGATAGAAACTAATGCACCAAGTATTTCAATTCTGAAAAAACCATACGACTGGCGTGGATTAGCTTCCCATCCTGATGCCCAAAGTGAAAACAAGGATATTGCAAAAGCTGCAACATCTGATAGTAGATGAGCTGCATCTGTCAAAATTGCAAGACTGTTGGCTTTAATACCTCCGACAACCTCGACAGCCATAAAAATGATGCAAAGGACAACTGCAACGCACAGTTTCTTCATCGATGCTGATCTCTCCTGTGCATCCTTAGACATGGTATTAACATCTGAGAATCCACACAGTGCTGAACCACAGATTTTACCATGTACCTCAACTACATGTCCATATTGTTCCGCGTTCTGCGTATCCATCTAAAAAACAGATTTTTAAAAATGCCAATCAATAACAAGACAAATGAGTCTAACTGTCTCATGCATATTCTAATTAATTGATCATGATGAGCCCAGATAGAGTTAGTATATAGTACTGTCTTTATACATAAAAGGAGAAACTATATAATTAGATATACTCCACTACCACATATAGTATTACCTATACTTTCAAAATATTACATATCTTACCACTAATTAAGAGTTTCCTACCGTATATTGAAGAACATCTAGATACATGTATTTTTGCTACCAAATACATTAAAATAGGGAGAGAGGAGAGCAGGGGGAGGTGTGTATATACTGTGTATGATTCACATGTATCTAAGATAACGGATACATAGGAGAGTGGCGAGTGAGAAGTATGATTCACATGTATCTAAGATAACAAATACATAGGAGAGTGGCGAGCGAGATGGGAGGTAGGCGAGAGATATGGTATGTATGAATAAGATAACAGATACATAGGAGAGTGGCGAGAGAGAAGTATGATTCACATGTATTTAAGATAACAGATACATACGAGAGTGGCGAGCGAGATGGGAGGTAGGCGAGAGATCTGTTATGTATGAATCTGGACGCACCAAAATCTGGTAAAATTCGTAATATTGCAAACTAGAGTGTATGTAAATAATTAACTCCTAAACTAGTAGACTTTATGTAGGTTTTCCTACATAAATGACAAACACAACAACAAGTGCAAACAAATTCAAAGAGATATGGATTCAAAGGGATACCTTGCAAATCCGAGCTGAGACCTTTTTTTTAGCCCTTCCAGGAGGTTTCACTTTTTTACTTCCTTGGTGATTCGAACTCACAATCTTAAGGTTGGAAGCGACGGGTACTTACCAACCAAACAACTTCCTTTTGTCCTAGCTGAGATTTCAAAAGGGTTATGCTATATATAGGAATAAAATGAGGTATACATATACCCTATGGGAAGGAAGGAAAAAAAAAGGGAGATGCAAAATTCCACTTTTCCAAAAAAAGTCAACTGAGTATACTTATATTATATTTTATAATACCTATCTCATAAGAGGGACTTTACATGCCACTTATAAGAGGGAGTTTACATGCCAAAGCAAGCAGTAGGTCAACATGTCTACTTTGGCATATAGGGGTATTTCGGTAATTTTTCGTGGTTACTTGTTTTGATTTGTCTGTTTTATTTTTAAAAATCTTTTATATAATTAAAACTTACCTAATAATTTAAAATATTTCAAAGACATATAAACAATTCGGTTGACTCTTAGACTTCTATCGGTGCCACATAAATTGAGATAGATAAAATAACATGTATTAGTTGAAAATGACGTAAAAGATACTATAAATCCCAATAATTAACAACTGGAAATATCAGCCACTAAAGCATTTTTCTGAAAACGGAGAAACCGATGAAATGAAAAGTAAACAGATCTGATGAAAGTGACAGATGATTTAGAAAAGTGTTGCAAAGTATATATGTTCTTAAATATTTCCTTGTATTTTGTGAGTTGTGACAGGCAAGGTAAGTACAGAAACAAATTAACATAATAATAGGCCATTTGTGACAGTATATTCCCATTGTCTTTACTGAATGAGCTTAGTTTTATAATCTCAATGGCCTAAAATGATCATTATTTTAACATTTGTGTCATACAAGGACTTACTTTAGTCTAAATTGATGCATTATTTTAACACTTTGTAGGGCTAGTTGAGCATTTTATCTTCTGGTGCAAAATCAAAGCAGGAAAAGTTCAGTTTCTGCCTTAGATGCGTATGCTAAGTAAGATGAATATGCGGTTATACAAGATTAGACAATAGTACTAAAACTTAAAAGTGATCACATTCGATACAAGGTGCAAATAGAGCAAATGAGAGGAAGTTGTTTGAGAGCGGATTTAGACATGCATGTCCTATATCAAGGAGACAAGGTTGACCTAAAACAATATGGTAGGGAGTTGTCTCGAAAGACCTATAGTTTCTTGCAAATCTAGTCCATCATCGTCACTTTAATGAACAAGGCAGCATGACTTAGCTTTACAATTCTTTTGTTTGACATAATTAATCAGAGTTATTTTTCATTGAATACTGATGCTAGTACTATGCTCCTTTTCTCAGTTTGATTGTCCCGGAATGATAAGATTTTCGTGCTTCTGCTAAATATGGACGTGGCTTTTCCATCTCGACTGTTTTCTGGTATTAGTTCTAACATATATTTTAAAGAACAGTAGAAAACATGTTATAAAACCATTTGGATTCCTTGAAACTGTCCCTGTAACTGTGAATTCTTTGTTTAAAACTAGTAAGAATGATACAGTATGTGCCAGTTTGTTCTGCATATCTTCATTCTTACATTTTCTTTTATACTCAAACACAGATCATACATTTTCTTAAAGGCAAAGAAGGGATGAAGAACACAAAAGAGACAAAAACAAGAAAACTTGAGGGGATAATATCAGCAACTAAAGCATTTTTCTTAAGACGGAGAAATTGATGAAATGAAAAAGTAAACAGATCTGATGAAAGTGACAGATGGTTTAGAATAATCTTACAAAGTATGTGTGTACATATTTCCTTGTATTTTGTGACAGGCAAGGTAAGTGCAGTAACAAACATAATACTAGTCCATTTGTGGACATTATTCCCTTTGTTCTTTACTGAATGAGTTTAGTTTTATAATCTCAATGGTCCAAAAATGATGCATTATTTTAACATTTGTGTCATAAAAGGACTTAGTTAGGTCTAAAATGATGCATTGGCAGTGATCTTTTTTCTACGATGTTCGAGGTCTTTGTCTCTCAGAGTGTGAAATGAGATCTTCTTGGTACACAAACTTACCAGAATGTACCAAAATTGGGAATGTATAAGAAGAAAAGCAGAACACTCAATTCTTTGCCAAACTCATCTGACTAGGAAATAGCCAAAATCTATCATGAACTATTTGGTAAGCTCAACGTCATATGCTGTACACTCGTGACTGATGAATTATTGCACGAAGAGGATGGAGAAGAGAATTGAGAAGCTGCTATTGACAAAGTCATATCTTTCCGGTTTTGCCTTTTGGGGAATGATATATTCCTACCATGGACACAAGTGCTTGGCTGTGATATATCCTCCTTCTGTTTATGCAATGCACAACTGCAGTTTTTATGGTAAGGTCATCATGTCTGACATCGACAAGCTTCCATCAAAGACACACTGAAGCATCATTTCAGTGGCCATTCTCTTCTCTCCCCTGATGCAATGTGGTTCTACAGAATGTTCAAGCAGTCGTTAAAATTCTATATATCTGTTTAAGGTTTTATGTAGAGATAGTAAGCATTGAGTTATGTGCTCAGCTTAGGGAATTTGGTAGAAACAAGGGTGAAAAGGATTCACTAGAATTTACGAATTAGTTCTTGTGCATGTTATTACCGTACTATCAATGAAACTCGCGTTTTTTCCTATGATTTATTTTTGTCTTGGCTGCAGTCTTGGCTTATGTCTGCAGATGCTAGTCGTTTCTGTATATGTACTCATGCGTGTTCATTAAATGTAAGATACTTATATTCTTTTATTGTCTTATATACTCAAACTACATGTTTTATTTAGTTACAAGTGTGTTGATCAGTGAACTAAGTAGACTCAATGTCACGTCCCGTCACATCACAGTTAAATTGGACGGAAGGGTCTAGAGTTGTGAAGAGGTTTGCGGAGAACTCTAAAATCTTTTAGATAATTCTCTAGAATAACTTAGATATTTTCCAAGAAATCTTTAGAATTGGTAGAGAATTCTAGAAAGGGAACCTTTTACATAATTCTCTAGAATAACTTAGATATTTTCCAAGAAATTTTTAGAATTTCCTAGAATTGGTAGAGAATTCTAGAAAGGGACTAAAATGTAATTATTAGAGGGACTTGTAAAGTAATTTTTATTTGCATTTAGGCCCTTAGGAAGTAGTATAAATAGAAGGGGCCTCTCATTTATAAATCACCAAGCAAGTGTAAGCAATCTTCCAAGCTTAATACAAGCCTTCTTCCAAACTTTCCAAATCTTTCTAAGTCTTTCTTTGCATTCTCTTAGCGATCTTAGTTTCAAATGGCTTACTTGAGCTTACAAGATCGTGAAAGATTCGTGAGTAAGTTGTCAAGTGCCGCACGGAGCTTTAGTAGGATTCTAAGTCCGTGACACTCAGACTCTCTATTTGGCTCGTATTTTAGTTTCCATTTCTGGCCTGCTAATGTTTATAAAGTTGTACTTTTGTGTCTGTTTTTATTGAATCATTAATGTATTTTAATGGCATATTTAGTTTTGGTTAGCTTAGTCATTCTAGGTTTGTATTTTGTACATTGTGGTATCTTGACTTAGCTATTATTTTTCTAGGTGATGTTTTCTAATATGTTCTTGTTCTTAAAACTTGGATATGTATGGCCATTGATGTTTGACATCAATTTATAGGAGATTCTTTTGTCCTAATTTCATATGAAAATACTGTAATCCGTGGACGAATTTAGTGTATATGAGTGTATAAACACCTCTTATAATTTTGTTTAATATTTGTATATTAAGTGCATAATATTGTATATCAAGTTTTTAAATATTGTTGTAAAAAAAATAAAGTTATTTATAATAGGATAAACTACATAACTACACATACATCACTACCATATATACTATATTTATCTCTAGTTTAAAATAATTACATATATTACCACTTTTAATATTTATATCATATATTTTGAAAATTTTAATCATATACACTAATCCCTTATAAGGAATTGAATAATTATCTACTCCTTAATTAATGGTCCATATCCAATACAAGTCAAATCATCTTCTTCTTTTTTCACATATGCAGTTTCCTCCGTAAGCCCATCCCTCCTTCTTCCTTAATTCATCTTTTCCCTCTTTCTTCCTTCATCCTCTCAATATATGTTTGCATGTTCAAATCAACATTATTCTCACGTATTTTAATTTTGTATCTGAGTTAGAGTTCATAATGTTCTAAAGTTCAATTTTGTAGAATTTTACAAATTAGGTTTTATATTTTTTTATTTTGTTGTTTCTCGGACACTTTTAATGGTTGAACATTCCCAAAATCGGATGATTCTCGTCAAAGGTACTACATATTAACAATACTATACTAAATCAAACAACTTTTATTTGCTCATTTTCACTCATCAATTTCTCATTGTAGGGACTGACTCTTCCTCCACCAACATTCAAGTCGAGAATAGATCTAAGTATAGGAATGACTCAATCAAGATGAAGAATTACGCCAAGCTTTAATTAAGAGAAAAAAAATACACCATTAGATGCACATCAAGTGCAACAAATGTTGGATACACATCAGGTGTACATGTATCTAGTTAAGAGTTCATGTATCTGAGTTAAGATTATATGCATCTATGAGAACAAATTTCAGATCCTTAAAGAAAGGAAGAATTTTTGTAATTTTTTAACTTTTTTTTTGGATTAATGATAAGACAAATACTCCACAGTCGTGATTTGTTCCTAAATTCGTGTGTTTCAATTATATTTCATATTTAGATACACATAATTATATGTGCGTTTACTATGTATCCGAGATACATGATTTTGAATATAATGTATGAAATTGATAGTTGATACATCGAGTTAATAATAGATACATATAAAATATACATGAAATTAAAATTAGATCATATAAATAGATACATGAAATTAATATTATATCATATAAATAGATACATGAAATTAATATTATATCATATAAATAGATACATGAAATTAATATTATATCATATAAATAGATACATGAAATTAATATTATATCATATAAATAGATACATGAAATTAATATTATATCATATAAATAGATACATGAAATTAATATTATATCATATAAATAGATACATGAAATTAATATTATATCATATAAATAGATACATGAAATTAATATTATATCATATAAATAGATACATGAAATTAATACTAGACACATATAACATATACACAAAATTAATATTAGATACTTCTATGATACATATGAATGTACTTGTATGATACTCATGTATCTAAGTGTTTAGTTTGTTGGATACATCATATATTGATAATAGATACATCAAATTAATGAATTTTATTATTTTAAGAGTAATAAAATGAAATTAATCAAATTGCATGACCAAGATATACATGTTTTTGTCTTTTATTAATAATATTAACGAATTTATTATTTCAAATAATAATAAAATGAAATTAATTAAACATAAATACACTCCTTGATTTCCTCCTTATATTAAGGAAATCAGTTACAACCTATTAATTTAAACAAATAAAATATGTATCTCGATTTTAAATTCGACAGATACATGTATCTCACGGATTTAAACTCATGTATCCTAAGTATGAAATATGGTAGAGGAAGTAATAGCTAAAACTATTGGGAATCTAAGTAATTAGGACCTAAACTAGTGGGATTTATGTAGTTTGCCCTTTATAATATCGTATATAGAGATTTTAACCATTGTTGTAAGAAAATAATGAGCTACGCGACTGAAAACTTGAGAACTGGCTACCTAAGTGCAAAGTAGTATTGTGGGCTGTACTTTTTCGCTAATATCCCAAAATATAGGAAAAAGGAAAAACTATAGAACAATTTTCACATATAGTAAACATAAAAATTATATTTGTATGTTATAGCTATAATTTGCATAATTGCGCTTCATAGCAAATTTTATGTTTGCTATGGTGCTTTTGATTTATATAATTCGCTAAATACATCCAATTTTATACAAATTGTTCAGTTTTGTATAAATTCATGTATACATTGTAGTTTGTTTAATAAGATCTATATTTGTATAATTATAAGTGTATATGACGAAAAGATATGTATTTGTATTTGTATATACACTTTTTCTCTCGCTTTATACAAACACAAACGCATTTTATACATTTGTATACCGAATGGGTAATTGTATACCGAAAAATGACTAATTGTATATCGAACCAGATGGCAAAAAAATGAGATGTTTGTTGCGAATTACAAATAAAATAAACTATTGCTATAACATTTAATTTGAATTAATAGTTTGCTATTTCATACAATTTTCCCAAAAATAGAGCCCTAAATTTTGTGATTTAGAGTAGATATATCCCTTATTAAAAGGGTGGTGCATATATGGCTCATCGTGTAATAAAGGCGAAATGGTCTGATGGACCCCTATACTTATATCCGTTTGTATTCTGGACCCTTTTACTTAACCATTTGTCAATTGAACCCTTAGATTCAATTAAAATGAAATTTTTAAGCCCCTCCAACCATGTGTGTAACTCACTCTCCTTTACATAAATGACATGTCGTATCCACGTCATATATATTAGTGCCATGTCATAATTATTTTTTAAAATTATTAACCAAAATTATTTTATAAAAGGTATTATATACTCTTCATATGTTAATAAATATCCGTAAAATTTTATTTGTTAACCAAACTTAGTTTAAATGAAAGGTAGCCGAAATTTGATTCTCCATATAATGTTTTAATAAAAGGTAACATATACTCTTCATATAAATTTTTTAATAAATGTAAAAAGAGACGTAAAAGTTGTTAGTGCCATCTCATTCTCCCCATTCACTGTTCACGGCCAAAATCAACCGGAGAAGCCATCGCCGTCGTCATGGCCATTTTTGCCGGCGAAATCGCATATACTCTCTCCCTCACCTATCTTCATCTCCACCGCACACCATCACCATTTTCCTTTCCTCCTCCAACCTCCACAAAACCAACAACCTAAGCTACCGCATCACTAGATCTGACCGAGAAACCTCTTCGTCGCCATGACCTCGCACCCTCACCCACCTCGTTCTTCTCTCCACTGGCCAATGCCGCCTCTCTCTCACTCTATTGCGAAGCAGTGGTCTCCGGCGTGCACCACCAGCGCCGCTTTCTCCCTCCGCGGTTAATCAGTGGACTCAAGATGTGCCCTAAGATCTGATAAATTAATGTTAATAGATTGTGGAGAAGAAGAAAAAAGGGGTGGGTATGGAATGAAAATGGTTGAAAAGGACCGGATAGTGGGTGAAGAAGAAGAAGGATTTTTTTAATTAATTGTTTTTTAAAAAATATTTCTTTTATAATTTTAATATTTTTTAACCCAAAAATGTTATTCACTCGCTTAAAGAAGCGTGTAGTTACACATATTTGCCAACTCAGACATTCTAATGCCACATAAGCTTGGTCAATGGTCAGAGGGATTTGTTACATTGTGTTTTTATTTAGTTTAAGGGTCCAGATGACAAAGGTTTAAATAAAAGGATCCAGAATACAAAATGATACAAATACAAGGATCCATTAGACCATTTCGCCTCTAATAAATAATGCATATTTACTCTTTTCGTTAATATACCTATATTTACCGAATTTATAAATATATTTTGAAATTGATTTTTAATTTCAAAAAATGTCATGTGGCTTTAAAAAATTATTTGACACTTTTGGAGAGATTAAATAAAACTGTGAGGTAATTTTTTAAAATCATGTGGTATTTTTGGAATTAACAAACCAATTGTAAGATATTTTTGGAATAAACAAACCATTTGTTAGACGATGATAGCACCACTTGTTAAAGGAGGAATATATCTATTCTAAACCGCAAAATCTGCTTATCCAAAATTCAATGCAAAATAATGAAAACTCACTTCAAAATTAATTGTTTGGTTTGACTTTTAGCTTATGATTTATAAGTCAAAAGTGTTAAAGTTAGAAATTTTAATTTGTGCTTTTTTTTGTTGTTGTTGTTGTTTTTCTTACTTAAAAATAAGTGCTTATAATTATTTTTCTATTTTACACAAATATTACTAAACTGTTTAAAAATTATTTTGACTTAAAAGTATTAAAAAAAAAAACCAAATACAAATATGCTCTAACAACCAGACTGGCTTATAACTTATAAGTCAAAAATCATAAATTACTAAATTCATCTTATTCAAACACTATAAAAATATTTCAAAACACCTAAAATAAGTCTATTCAAACAGACTCCACATAAAGTGATTATTAAACTGAAAACAAATCTTAGCCTTTGAAATTAAAAAGAACACGTGTCAACAATCTAAATAGGCATTGACATATGCTGAGCTGAGTTGAACCCAATAGAGGAAGGTAAACAGAGACCCACCAACAAAGACCAAAAAGAGCACAACAAATTTGCTCCAACATTTGTGGGGAGAAGATGATACACGATTTTCTATGGGAAGAGAATTACAAGGTAATTTTTGTTAACATCTACTATAGTCTATAGTACTTTACTCCGTTTTAATTTGTTTAACCTATTTTTACATGGGACATAGTTTAAGAAAGTAAAAGATACTTTGCACCGAGACATAGTTGTCAATGAAGTAATTGAGAACCTGGGTCGCAGGTTCAAAATTCGGAGGAGACCAAAAAAATCACTAGGCGATTCTTCCCCATCCGTGCTAGCCTTTGTAGACAGAGTTATCTGGTATCTGTTGTTGGTGGTAGGTATCCCGTGGAATTAGTCAAGGTGCACGAAAGCTAATTCGAACACTACAGTAAAAAAAAGTTACCTGGTACTTGTTGTTGTTCTGTGAGGTGCGCGACCAGGATCATTAAAAAAGAAGAAGTAAAAAACACTTTAATGTTGTGGTCTTAAACAAATTAGGTAGAAAATTGAAATTAATGAGTTGCTAAAGAAGAAAATGAAAGTAGGCCAAACCAATCGAAACGAAGGGTGAATATTTCCATAGTCATTACTGGTAATGGTGAGGATTAGCTGTTGCAATTGTGAAGGCATTAAGTGTCAATCAAGTGGGTGGGGAACCTAAGGTCTCTTTCAAATTCCACCTAATTCACAAAGTCTTGATGGACATAATCCAATTAAGCTCAGAGATTAAGAAGCTTCACAGAAATGTCCTAGTACTTACTTTTGGGGTTGAACTGTAGAAGGTTAAGAGAAATTTCCTAATATTATAAGTTGACTAAATCCAATGTACATAGAACTTTTGATATTTGAAGTGGTACTTATTTATTTTCTCTTTTCTGTATATAACTTTATCCAAAATATCATCAAGTGATCTCTTGCCACAACCATACAATTTATTTTTCTTTTTACACAAATTAACTAAATCCATGGCATCATCTTCACAGTACTGTCCTCGATGGAAGTACGATGTCTTCCTAAGTTTTAGAGGTGAAGATACTCGAAAAACATTTACGAGTCACTTGTACGAAGGTTTGAGAAATAGGGGAATATTTACCTTTCAAGATGATAAAAGGCTAGAGCATGGTGATTCGATCCCACAAGAACTCTTGAAAGCTATCATAGAGTCTCAAGTTGCTCTTGTTGTTTTCTCAAAGAATTATGCTACATCGAGGTGGTGCTTGAATGAACTAGAGAAGATCATGGAATGCAAGAGCGAAAATGGACAAATGGTCATACCGGTCTTCTATGATGTGGATCCATCACACGTTTGAAACCAGACCGAGAGCTTTGCAGAAGCATTTGCCGAACACGAGATAAAGTATAAGGATGATGTTGAGGGGATGCAGAAGGTGCAAGGATGGAGGACTGTCCTAACTGCTGCTGCAAATCTAAAAGGATACGATATCCGTGACGGGTGAGTTAAATACACATCACTGCTTTAATGGAAAAATTAAGAAATGGAATAATTTTCCTATTTTATATCCTAATGGACATTAACAATATGAAATACTTACTAATACTTGACTTTCTCACATCTTCCACAATCAATTTCTTATTTATGTAGGATTGAATCAGAGAATATTCAGCAGATTGTCAATTACATCTCTTCCAAATTATGCAAGATTGCTTATTCTTCATCTTCTTTGCAAGATATTGTGGGAATAAATGCTCATTTAGAGAAAGTTAAGTCCCTACTTAAGATAGAAATAGATGATGTTCGGATGGTAGGGATATGGGGAATAGGCGGAGTCGGTAAAACAACAATAGCAAAAGCCATCTTTGATACTCTATCTTATCAATTTGAAGCTGCTTGTTTTCTTGAGGATGTTAAAGAAAATGCAACAAAGAGTCAATTGCATTCTTTACAAAATACCCTTCTATCTGAGTTGTTAAGACAAAAATATGATTATGCCAATGATAAGTACTGTGGGAAGAGACTGATTTCGTACAGGCTTTCGTCAAAGAAGGTGCTAATCGTTCTTGATGCATAGATCATAGTGATCATTTAGAGTATTTAGCAGGTGATCTTGGTTGGTTTGGTAATGGCAGTAGAGTTGTTGTAACAACTAGAAATAGACACTTGATAGAGAAAGATGATGCAATATACGAAGTTCCTACACTACCTGATCATGAATCTATGGAATTGTTCAATCAGCATGCTTTCAAAAAAGAAGTTCCGGATGAGCGTTTTAAGAACTTCTCGTTAGAGGTAGTAAATCATGCTAAAGGTCTTCCTTTAGCCCTCAAGGTATGGGGTTCTTTATTGCATAAGAAAAGCCTGACTCAGTGGAGAAGCACTGTAGACCAAATAAAGAAAAACTCTAGTTCAGAAATTGTTAAAAAGCTCAAGATAAGTTATGACGGGTTGGAGCCCGAAGAGCAAAAGATATTTCTAGATATGGCATGTTTCTTCCGAGGAGATGAAAAAAAAGTAGTCATTGAAATCCTTGAAAGTTGTGATTTTGGAGCTGAATACGGATTGGATGTCCTGATTGACAAATCTCTTGTGAACATTTCCAAAAATGATAGGGTTGAAATGCATGACTTAATTCAAGATATGGGCAGATATGTGGTGAAAATGCAAAAAGATTCGGGAAAACAGAGCAGACTTTGGGATGCTGAAGATTTCGAAGAGGTGATGGTCAATAATACAGTAAGTAGGCTTCAATTTCTGGTCTTCAAGTCCAATTATTTGTTCCTCTTGCTTCATATTCTTGCAAGTGCACCATTTTAGTTATTTACTTTAACAGGTGAAGCAACTAAGCAAAAGTAACACTTATTGCCTAACATAGCTAATTTGTCAAGTAGCCATTATTAATTAACAATGCCTAATTAATTTATCTTTTGTTATCAAGCCATGAATCAGTCTAGTAGTCGCTTAATATGTTTAATCCGATTTCATTTTTTGGATTAACTTGAAATTTGTATGATATTTTGTATGTACTAAGTACTAACTCAATCAGTAATATCACCCAAATATTTACCTTGAATAACGTTTTATTAATAAACATAATCAAATGGAAAGAATACAAGCAAGGAAGGCCAAAACTTACCTTAACAATCCTCAGTCTGGATTTCACTTGATCATTGATCATTTTTTAGTTAAAAGATGACAATTATTGGTACCGTTTCAATTACAATTTCATTATATCCCAACATGAACTTTTTTCCGACTTGACTCTAAAGAACTTCTCAAAAAGTTTAATATTAGAAAATAGAATTGTAGAATGAATTGCATAAAGCATTTCCCTTAAGCGATACATATTTTTTTGCTAGCTCTTCAAGAACCTCAAGTGCAATAATAAAACATGATGAACTTTGGCATTGCAAGGAGTGGGAAAGTAGTCATACTGGTATGCAGATTTTGTACAGATGTTTGAAGTTTTACTTTGTAGACTAATGATCCTTTTATCAGGGGACAAAATCTATGGAAGCAATCTGGCTACAACGTATTCAAAAGCTACGCTTTAGCAAAAAAGCCATGAAAAAAATGATAAAGCTAAGAATATTACACATCGGTCATTTTGTACCTGACCAACTGTTCGCGTTAGCAAATGATGACTCCATTGAGTACCTGCCCAACAGCTTGTGTTGGTTTGATTGGCATGGATATCCTTGGGAATCATTGCGAGAAAATTTTGAACCTAAAGGACTTGTTCATCTTGATCTCCAGTACAGTTTTTTGCATCATTTATGGATTGGAACAAAGGTACAATTGCTGAATTCAATTTATTTTTCTTTTGGTCAAATACTCACAGACACTCAAAACTGACTACAACTGTCAGATAGACATCTTAACTATTCTAGTGACCATAGATGCCTGGTTGTTCCTGTTTTCCTATCTCATTCTTTCTGTGTTCTGAACATATAACAGCATTTGCCATTTCTACGAAAGCTAAATCTCAGCTTTTCTGGAAGCCTGAGGTGGACACCAGATTTCACGGGGATGCCAAATTTGGAGTATTTGAATCTGATGGAATGTAAGAGTCTTGAAGAGGTTCACCATTCCCTGGGATGTTGCAGTAAACTCATTGAGTTAGATTTGGATGGTTGTAAAATCCTTAAGAAGTTTCCATGTGTTAATGGGGAGTCGCTTGAATCTCTATACCTATATGGTTGCTCTAGTTTAGAGGAATTTCCAGAAATCCTCGGAAGAATCAAGCCGGGGTTAGAAATTAAGGTGAAACGTTCTGGGATAAGGGAACTACCATCATCTATTCAGTACCTAACTCATATTACCAAGCTAGATTTGAGTTCTCTGGAAAACCTTGTAACTCTTCCGAGCAGCATTTGTAAGTTGAAAGGTTTGATGGAGCTAAATGTGTCGTACTGCTTAAAACTTGAAAGCTTTCCAGAAGAGATAGGTGATTTAGAAAACTTGAAGGAGCTTCATGCCACATTCACTCAAATTTCACGACCTCCGTCTTCCATTGTCCGCTTGAACAAGCTTAAATCCTTGACTTTTCAAAAATCAGAAGTAGGCCTCGAAGATAGAGTTCTCTTTGTGTTCCCTCAGGTGAATGAAGGATTAAGCTTATTGGATGTTCTGCGTCTCGATTACTGCAATCTAATTGATGAAGGACTTCCGGAAGACATTGGATGCTTATCCTCTTTGAAAATGTTGAATCTCAGTGGAAATAACTTTAAACATTTGCCTCGAAGCATAGCCCAACTTGGTGCTCTTCAATCCTTGGACTTATCATATTGCAAGAGGCTTAAAGAGTTGCCAGATTTTATGGAGATGCAGAATTTGAAGACTTTGAATCTGTCATATTGTAAAAATCTTGAAGAGGTTCATCATTCCGTAAGATTTCTCAAAAACCTCCATACATTAATATTGACTAATTGTATACAGCTTAAGAGGTTTCCAGGTCTGTGCATTGATTCTCTTCGGTACTTATGTCTACGGGGTTGCTCTAGTTTAGAAAAGTTTCCAAAATTCCTTAGAAACACGATAGTGGAGTCGGAGATTTACATGCTAGAAAATGTGATGAGGGAACTGGAATTTCCACTTACCTTTTCTCAGGAAATCGTTTCCTTGTCACAAAGAGTGTTTAGCATTGTGCTTGGTGGGAATAAGTTTTCCTTGCAGCAAATCCCAAGTTGGTTCCACCATCGGGGAATGGATAAAAGTGTATCAGTCAATTTGCCTGAAAATTGGTACGTACCTGATAACTTCTTGGGATTCGCTGTATGTTACTCTGGCCGCTTAGCTGATTACACAACAGCTCACTTGATTCCCTTATGTGATGATGATGGGATGCCATGGAAACTAGATTTTTTCTACCTTCCAGAAGGTAGAGGTAGATTTTCTACTATTCATTTATTCTTGTTACCTCTCGCTAGCTTATGGGATACATCTAAGGCAAATGGAAAAACACCAAATGACTATGGGCTTATAAGGTTATGTTTTAAAAGTAAAATCAAGAGAACTAACTTCTGTCTGCGCTATTATGTCAGCCAATCTTAACTTTTCTCCCAGGCACTAATCCCGATGTAACTTTTAAAAATCATCTCACTACCCAGAAAACCCACCGGTGGTCCTTCTGACCATCAGAATTCCATCTCTCTCTTTCTTTCTTCTTCCAAATTGCCTCCATCACAACCTCCTTCACCCTATTGCGACCCTACCCCAAAAATACCCATCCTCAAAAAACATCTCACGCGCTCCCACGCGCCTCCTTTCTCCATCAGAATCCGACGCCACGCGCCTCACGTGCCGTCGCGAGGGACCCCAATCGTTTTCACAGGTCATCAGAATCTTCTTTTCCGGCAATAATCCTAACGAAGGAGGGCAGAACCCCCTCCGGCGACCTTCTGTCACCGGAATCCTCATTCCTTTATTTCTTTCTCTTCCCTTTTCTCCCACTCCCAACCTTTCCTTTCCCTTGTACTTCTTGAAATGGAGGAAGATATGATCTTTTTCGCAATGGGTTTCAAGTCTTTTGATGTAGCAAGAGATGTATCTCGAGCAGAGACATGGTATGACTGGACTGAGAAAGGAAGAAGAATGATGAGCAGAGCAAGCTTTAGTCAAAAAACGATGGAATGGATTTGTTCGATTCTCAAGGAAGCGTCAAAGGTGAAAGGAAACGTAGTCAGAAGATGGAAAAGGCAGGAGCATGTGTCAAATGTATTTTGTGCAAGGAACTTTAACAACAAAGGGAGATATATAAGCATTATCAACATACAAGGAAAGAACAGAGCTGTAATAATAATTCCTGAAATCACATTCAATGCTGGTTGGTGGGACTTGGCCACCAAAATTGAAAAATTCATTAATGACAAAGCTTTTAAGACACCTAGTAAGAATTACAAGATGTTTGATAAAGAGATATCATATGCAGAAACTATCAGGAGGAGCAAATGGTCTTCTAGAGAGATCGAGACAGCCATCATAGAGGAGGAAGGAAACACCATCATTATTGACGGAGAACCCGACCAAAATCAAAATGAACTCTTAGGGAGAAGTCTCGTTGGCAGATTTCCAGAAAATGGAACTGAGAACCCAACCCTGTCGGAAGTTCGTAGATGGGTGAGCAAAAACTGGACCCAAACTCATGGCATCAACATCTACGAGATGGGACACAATCACTTCCTTTTTGAATTCTCTTCCATCACTGTTGCTGAGCATATTCTCAGAGGAAGATGGCTATGGATGAACCAGAGCATACGGCTACAATGGTGGACGCCGACTGTGGGTGCAACTCAATCAAGAACTAAAATCAATCATTCTTGGATCAGATTGGTGGGCCTCCCTCTACATCTGTGGTCACAAAATGTGTTCAAAGCAGTAGGAGATTTTTGTGGGGGTTGGGTGAAAACAGAGGAGGAGACGGAACTACGCAACCACCTCAAATGGGCAAGAATTCTTGTCAAAAACAACGAAAAGCCCATTCCGAAGGAGAAGGAGGAGACGGAACTACGCAACCGCCTCAAATGGGCAAGAATTCTTGTCAAAAACAACGAAAAGCCCATTCCGAAGGAGGTGAAGGTAGCTTTCGGGGGGCATGGTTTTATCTTACAAATATGGGATGAGACACCGACGAGGTTCTTCGTCGGAGAAGAAGACCTCGAGGTCGTAGGTGACGGGAGGGCCAAAGTCTCGATCCAGCAGGTAATACCCAAGGGAGGGGCAGCGAAATCCACGCCCTTGACAGCTGGGGGCAGGAATAATCACGTGGGGTCTTCAAAAGTTTTTGAATTCTTTAAAGGGGCACGTGCCCTGGAGGAACATAAAGGAAAAGGAAAAGAAATCAAAATGTTGGGCCCAGACCCACTGGCCCAACATGGTTTGATTCTACCTTAAATAGTAGATTATCGGCTCCAACTCCACCTCGTGCTATCGAGACAATTAGCTGGAAGAAGGTAAGGCATGAAAAAGCACACAAGCACCTTGCTTTGATCCAAGTAGTACAGCAAATCATGTTTGTATTCTTCTACCAGGCAGCTGAATATTTCCAAAAGCTTCTTCATGAACTAGAGATCATATGTTTCTACAGTTTAGATCCAGTCTTTGAAGGTGTTTTACGATTTGTGGTCGAGTTTCAAAAGTTTCAACCAGAATTGGTTGCTAGAGCTCATCTCCAGGTAATTTATAGCACATATAAATTCTGCATGCGTCCATTCATGAACATTGTGCACATCAATTTTGCCTGTTCTAATCTTGTTAATTCAATGACTTAGTCCCTGAAATGGGAAGCTGATGTAGGCAACTCTTAGAACATCCCACATTAAGTTGCTGTCTTTACTCTTGTAGTCCAAAGAAGAATTTGTGCAGGGAGAGGAATACTAAGTATTTATGTAATCCTAAATCATCGTCGCCCGTCGGTGTATAGACCCAAAGTATGGATCGTAGAGTTCAGAAAAAGTTATTTCTTAAATTTAGGCCTAGTGATTAAGCCATGAAGTGAACTGTACAGGATTGAAGGTTTTTATTTTTCTGCTCCCAAAGTCAATGACTTTGCTAACATATGCACAGAGGATAACTCACATTTTCATGTTAATGCATCTTGGTATTTGTGGTGATGACGTGATTGGAAGTTTATCCCAGAACAAGGATCTCTGTTAAGCTATTATGCTCATCTTTTCTCTACAAGTTTTTGGGAACTCAGATGTTTAAATTTAGTTAATGTTTTTGCATAATATTTAGTTATTATTGGGCCATCTTATGACTGAATAAGCCTTGTAGTTATGGTGCAAAAGGTTGGCATTAGCTTTTCGAGTTATCAAGAATCAACAAAGATATTTTCTATCTGAATTCACATGAAGAAAAATATGTCACCAGAAGATTATTCATTCATCAGCCGTCCAGAGGGGTGGTTGTGGGGTTGAGGGTTCATAACTTATGGCTCATATACTGGTTATGATTTGCCTTCTAATCTTCTATTGTATGTAGCAGAATTTGTGATCCAAGTTCATTTTTTTTAACTTGTTGAACTTTAAGATATATTTTATCTTTTCTCAATGACATTCTCATGTGAAAGACTAATCAACAGCATTTGCTGGTTCAAGATGGGAAGCTTTATGGGCGTGACTCTGTCTTTGCTGTGATTTGTAAAGCTTCTTTGTTACCTGAGGTGGCGAAGAACCATGATATTCAGAAGAACGAAACTGTTGTACAGCTTGGGCAAGTAAGCATGAGTTTATTAAAGGGAGACTTTCTATGTCCAGAGCTTCTGATAAAAAATCTATCCTCAAATTTTTCTGTGCCTATTGGTACTCGTAAAATGTCAAACTGATCTGTTTTGGGTTTTATTTGTCGCCTAATTGGCTAGGTTTCTGCTTTGATCAAATTCCTTTTGCCTAGTCTATTTAATGAGATCTGTCACCATTAAAAACATGCTTTTGTCTAAAACAGTTGTTAATCACTTTGCTTCGAGTTCTTTGTACCAACATTTCGTGGCAAAGGCGTAAACTTGGAAAGATTTTGCAAGATTGGCGCATCATACACGTACAGGTTTGAACAGTATACACTTGTTGAAATGCCGTTTCTTATCCCATTTGTACTTCTATTCTTGTGTATTTGCCTCTTTCTTTTTTTATCGTGATCATTACTTTTATACATTTTGTGGCCTGCGTCTTAGATTCCTCCATGTTCGGATGCTAAAGCAGAATTAGAATTTGAACTCTTCGCTTGTTCAAGTTGGCAGATAAAAAAACGTATACTGAGTAAACCACAGTCCTTCAAATGTTTTCTTACTTAGATATAAGCATGATGATTGGTGCGGAATGCAAGTGGAATATGAACAAATATCTGTCTTTATGATGGTCTACATAGGTGTGTTTTTCCTAAGGTTGTATTGAAATCCTGTGCCTTGGACATGGTAAGTTAAAATAAGTTAACTGCTGATAGATGCAGGATGCATCTGTTAAGGTGTTAGTGGGAATCAATTTTATTAACAATATTCTTTTGCTGTTAAAGAGTAGATATACAACGTAGAATTTACTCAAATGTGTATGTTTTGCCCTTATGTGAGAGTAGTACTCATTTTAGTGAATTGATATTTGTATCAAATCTTAGTCGCTAGCTTATTGATCTTTAGATGTTTTCTTAGAGATTTGTATTAAAAAGGGGCAACTCAATCACTAAGTGCCTGCTATGCCCAAGATCTAGGGAAGGGTTAGACCACATTGGGTTAATTGTAGGCAGAGACTTACCTTGCATTTCCGTAAGAGGCTGTCTCCATGGCTTGGACCTGTGACCTCCTGGTCTCACGGAGAGAACCCTTTCTGTTGTGCTAACACTCCCCTTCTTGTTTGGTGATTTCTATACCTTTAGAAAATGTAGAGAACCTCTAGTTGTAGAGAACCTTAAATTGTCTTAAAAGACGAATTATTGAGTTAGGTATCAAAAGGACCCAAAGGGAGTGAATGGACATTATGTTGGGTTAGAACAATACAAAGGTATTCTTAAAGTGGGATTCAAAGTTGGTAATGGAAGGAAAATATCCTTTTGGAATGATAACTAAGTTGGGGATACACTGAAATACCTATTTCCAGAATTACACAACCTATCCTTTTTCCAATTCATGGAAAGATCATCAAAAAGTTGGATGCTATCAGAAGAAACTTTCTTTGGCAAGGTAATGGTGAAGGGGGGAAGAAGCATCACTTGATCAAGTGGGAGATTGCTATAACCAACAAAAAAGAAGGAGGTCTAGGAATTAAGAACTTGAAAGCACAAAACAAGAGTCTTCTGCTAAAATGGCTATGGAGACTGGCAGCAGATGAGCAAGGCCTGTGGAAGGACATCATCATTGCAAGATATGGTAGGGAAGGACCATGGACTACTCAGGAAGTTAAAATTCCTTATGAAATGGGACTATGGAGAACTATCAGAAATCAATGGCCAAAAATGTGGGGTAATACTGTGATCAAAGTGGGCAATGGCAGAAAGACCTTGTTCTGGAATGATGTATGGGTGGGGCAAACACCTTTAAGGCAACAGTTTCCGGACATTTATAATCTTAATCAACAGAAGCTAGCTACAATCTCACAGATCAAAAATGCACAAGGTTGGAATCTGTCCTTCAGAAGATTCCTCAATGACTGGGAAGTGGAGAGAATGATCCAATTCTACAATACTTTGGAACAAGCTAAGAGCCTTAATTTTGAGGAAGATAGATTGTTGTGGAAGATGGATAAAGATGGCAAGTTCAAGGTGAAATCAGCATACAAGCTACTGGATATCTCAACTGAAACCAAGGAAGGTTGGCCATGGAAGATGATCTGGAATTGGATGCGTCAGATTTTCTGGTTGTTAGTGTTTTGTGATCATTGTCCAATCTCTTCCTTACAATTGCTTATTGTTTTTGTAATGTAATTGTTAGCCTAATCACTTTTGTCAATTTTGCAGGTACAATTCTATTTCTTTGGTAATGAATAGACCCAAAGGATACTAACTGCTGCTTTAACCTCAAAGTCAGCATCTATTACATGAAAAAGGGCATACAGGTCAACAATGAAGCGTTTTGTTTATATTGATGATGATGATTTGTCAAACAATATTTACTGTGACAACCGGATCTCAAACAGAAAATATACTGTATGGAATTTTCTTCCAAAGAACTTGTGGGAACAATTCAGGTAACTTTCTTAATTTGTTACATAGAAGTTCTGCATTCTATATTAGATTGAACTTGCAGCTTTGAGATATTTCCATTTTGGTTTTGTCACGAATGTTTTGCTATCAATAACGATTAGGCTATCACAAAATTCATTTTATCCTCAGTACACAAAACACAATTTCTTGAGGGCGGACATAAATTCTCTTATTTTACTTTTCTGCTTTACTTTTCCGTTTTGGATAAAGGGCCCTGGCTAATGTAGAAAATTTAGAGGCAACATACTAAGTTGAGATGGATAGAACAAGATGATGAGGGGCTTCTCATCGGGGAGAAGAGGGATGGGAGAGTCTGATATAGAGGGAGATGATGGTCTCATAAGAGATGGGGGGCTAGGAGTAACTTTACTTTCAATTGGCACTCTTGGGGTAGTTGTTGTGTATATTCATCCTAGAGGAAAATTACATTATGGAGAAGTATAAAACTGTGAAACTTGGAGTAGCGAAGACTAGATGTTCCATGTGTGTATGAAAGGGGATCATGAGGGAAACAAGTTCTTAAAGCATATTGATTGCACGTAGAGGCGTATGCAGGAGGGGGTCCCCAGGTTCACGTGAACCCATGCTCCCCTCCCGAAATCATATATAGTAGTGTTATATATTTTAATTTTTTGTTAAATATAAATGTGTGAACCCATACTTGAAGTATCATATAATGCGACGATGATTGGGTGCACCTCTCAGTGAGGTTAGGAATTTGACTTTTATATCTATCTTGTTTTATTTTTCTTTCTAAAATTTGGTAACATCTCTCTAAGTGGTTATTGATAGCACTTTTTGTCGTTTTAATTTATTAAGCATTTCAATTTTGGAACTATAATTTAAAATTTTAACCGGTTTAAATGATAAGAACATAAATGTCAAACCGATTAGATCCACATTTTCATAATAGTGTACTCATCCCAAAATCCTGGATACACCTCTGGACTCATTCACTTGCACGGTGGAAAAGGGCAATTGTTAGTTTTGGAATGATGTGTGATGTGAAGGAACTATCTTACAGGAGGCAACACCTTGGGCATCAGGGGTGGAAAGCTATAAGAAAGTTTTGGCGTTTGATTATTTGATGAGGATAGTGGGGATTGTATATAATTTATATGACGCACTAATTTACTACTAAAACTTATCACTAATTTGAAGATCCTTATATACTTTGCATCCCTTAAGTTCTAGGTAGAGAGACCAACTTGAGTTTGTTTATTTTAGCAACAAAGAAAAAAAATAAACGATCACTGAGTTATCGTTGGTAAACTTGCCGCAGAAAAGTCTGTCGATGAAATCTTATTATCATGTTGGAATGTTGTGCAATAACAATGGTCGGAGTAGTGGTCCGGAAGAAGTGGTGCTGTGAGAATGATGGAAATAAGGCGTATTGTCGATGGAATGGTCATTGCCAAAGAGGTGGTATAGCCAATTGGGTCACCATAAATAAGCTTGCTGCTGCAAGAATAGTCAATGGAAAGAGATGTAGTGCTGCCGGAATGATCACCATGAATAGCTACAAAAAAAAGAAGAAAGTATAATATAAATGAAAATAAAGACAAACTTTGCAACAGTTGGAGGTGGATGGAGCTATCATCAAGGACCCTGATACTATTAAGGAGGCAGTGCAGAAATTTTATGAAGGCCTTTATAAGGAGACTGAGCAGTGGAGTCTTGGTTTGAGACTTCATGATGTATCTAGGATTACTGAAGAAGAACAAATATGGCTTTAGAGGTCTTAGAAGGAAGAAGGAATAATGTAATGCCTCAACCAGTGTGTTATGGAGAAGGCATCATTAACACCATTCAGGTTTTCCATTCCAATCAAACTTTCGAGAAGAGTTTTAATGCAACTTTCATTGCCTTGATTCCTAAGAAACCAGGAGCCTCTAGTTGCACATCAAGCAGTTCTGACTCAGGACAACCTTATGAAAAGGGGAAGGCAGTTATGCTCCAGATGTTTTTTTTGTGAAGCTGAAACAGAGACAGTAAACCATCTTTTTTTACACTGTAAAGTGACTGAAAAATTATGGCAATGGTTCATTAATCTCAGGGGTATTAGATGGGCCATGCCAAGACATACTGTAGAAGCTCTAGCATGTTGGAATAGGGATGGAAATCAATCAGGACACAAGGAGAGATGGAAGATTGTCCCTGCATGCATCTGGTGGACAATTTGGAAGGAGAGAAATCAGAGATGTTTTGAGAACAAGAGCATTTCCTTCCAAAGTATGAAGATGAACTGTCTAGCAACATTCTACTTTTGGTGTATTCAATCTGTACCTAAGGATATAGGGGACATCACTCTGTTTTTAGATAGTCTATAATGGATATAGGTGATAGATTTGTTTTGGATGTTCCTTCATATTTTTGATGTAACTACTTAGGAGCACACTATTGGTGTACTTCCTTCTGTTTATAATACCAGTTAACTTTCTCAAAAAAAAAGAAAGTAAAATCAACTATGGATTTCGTCTGTTGTATAAAGATGACATAGAACTTGAGGCCTTGAATTGGGACAAGGAGGAAAATAATGATGATCAACCAACAGAACATAGCATTGGGACCTATGTTGCTCGGACTCTTCAAAATTGTTGCCTCACTCGTCAACTTTTTTGATGAGTCCAACAAACATAGATTGGGACAAGGAGGAGAAGATATGACAGTAGTGAACACCATGACTCCGTAACCAATTAGGTCACATTCTAATATTCATGGGATACACTTTGCAGCTCATTCTTCCAAATATAGGTAATATACTACTAATCCATGGGTTCAAAACTTCTTAATATATCAGAGGTAATCTCTTTTTTAATAACAACTATCTCTCTTGTTATGACAGGGAGGTCGGGGAAAAGATGGAACAATTGATGATGCATTACAGTGTAAGACAGTGGAGGAAGCTGGAGTACGAGGTGAAGTTGAGGTTCGTTCTCCCTCGTGATCTCTTTCTTTTATGCTAGGTGAAAAATAAGAAACAAAGTGTTTGTACTATCATCTGTCATTTGATAGTTAAACGGAAAAAGTTACATAGCAACTCTTTGCTCTCAAGACTGTTTGTACTATTGAATGATTAAATCTGATGTTGTGATCGCGGTTTTTAAAATCTTATAATCTACTATTTTGTTGACATTGAATTGATAAGAAGTAATAACATCTACATTTTTAGACTACTTAGAAGTGTGGTTCTAACAAGGATTATGGATTACATTTGCAGTGCAAACGAGAATAGAACCGGTGACACTGCCTATGTTTCCTCTGTTCGTAACAGAACGATTAGAGTCTTGGCCTGAGAAAGAGATTCACGAAAGAACTCAGGTATGCAATAATCCGTTAAATTTTGATAAGTAAGGAAACTTAAACTAAAGATACATTAGAATGTATTAAAATATTACTATAATTTTGTGGTCTTAATAATGTCATGTCTGAAATTGAAATAAAGAGAGTAATAAATCCTTTTTTTTTACTGAGTGTTGTGTAAACACATTTAATAAGGGATAAACCTCTATTATTTAATTTCCCAAAAGTTTAATTTGACTCTAATTTCCCAAAAGTTACAGTAAAATCCCTCTAATTCCTGCCCAAGTCAATAATAAAATCCCTAAATTTAATAGCTTTTTGTTCTAATATAAATAAATATGATGGTGTCTTACTTCAATTGTATCACGATTAAATGTCACATCTTCTTGACGAAATCACTATGCTTATTCTCTCAAATTTACCCGTGAAATCTCTGTTACGATTCAAGTGTGTTTCTAAGTCATGGGGTTGTTGGATTTCAAGTCCAAATTTTCAGCTCTCAAATCAACAACGAGACGGAGTGATGATCATGTTTACAACACGTTCAACTAGGGATAGCTCATTCCAATTCATATATCAACAACTCACTTTTGAAGAACTTGATTACCCTTGCATGATGAGTTGGCATCATACCCAAAAATATTTTAGGTTGTTGGGGTCTTGTCATGGTCTCATACTAATACATGTAGACGAGCATATTTACTTGTGGAATCCTGCCACCCGATTTTGCACCAAAGTGCTTGAGCTTGACCGATTGAACGATGATGATTATTTTATGGTTGGTTTAGGAGTTTTAAATTAATGTCTTTGTATGACTCGATTAGATTATGATAAGAGCGGTGTTGAGATATTTGTCATGAAGGAATCATGGATATTCTTATATTTCATAAGGAATTTAGAAATAAATCCTTCTCATGATTTTGTTGTGCCCTTTTTTGTGACAAAAATGGGAGAAATAGCTTTGGAAATAGAGATTGATTTTCACGATAAAGTTATCGTATACAATCCTAAGAATGATAATATGAGAGCTATTCTCGTTATCGAGAAGGTGACGATGTGTTTTTGCAGCCCCATCGTTAACTATGTAGAAAGCTTGATCTCTCCGAAGGAATACTTCTGGAGTGGGAAGTTGCACAAACAATTTGGAAAACCTATTTGGGAATAGGAATTTTAATTGATTTTCATTAGGGATCTTTTATTTTATTTTTCCTTCTTAATTTTTTATTTTAATTCCACTTTTAAGTTGAAGTTTCTTTAGTCTATGATCTCTTTGTTAATAGTCTCCTATGCATAGCAAGCCAGCATATAAAAACTTCATTTTATATAAGATTGATGCAATCCTCGATGTTTGAGATGTATAACGTCACTAATAATTTGTTGGAGAACAAGGTTTGTTGGACTACTATAAATAATTAAATATGATGGTATCTTACCATATCACAATTTTTTAAAATAATAACAATCTCTACCATTTTTCTATTACTATTTTATATAATAGAGTTTTACTTCTCGAAATGGTACATCTGCCCGATGAAATCACTATGATAATTCTTTCAATTTTACCCATGAAATCTCTATTACGATTCAAATGTGTTTTTAAGTCGTGATGTTGTTGGATTTCAAGTCCAAACTTTCAGCTCTCAAATCAACGACGAAAAGGAGCAATTGCCAACTTATATTTTTCGACATGGAACTTTAAGCCCTCCTTTCGATTAATAAACCAACAACTCACTTTGGAAAAACTCAATTATCCTCTTAAGTCATGAAGATTAGATTTACATTCGAAGTTGCATGATTTTGGTTCTTGTCATGGTCTTATACTGTTTAATGTAAACAAACATATTTACTTGTGGAATCCTGCACCCTATTTTTCATCAAAGTGCTTGAGCTCAACCAATTGATAGATGACTATAAAATACATGGGGGACTTTGTTTCGACTCCCCACGAATGTTTACAAGGCAGACGGCAGTGTTGATTATGGAATATTAGGGTAGAGTTGGTGCTGATGAGTTTGTTATAATCGCTAGTCTCAAAGACAAACAATGGTGGGAACTCGAATTCCTTTATGTTATCTACTGAGTGAGTGAAGCAATTACATTGTAAGGACGACTTCACATAAAGATTAAAAAAAAATCGATAATTGAAAATAATGAATTTTGGATGCACCCTTTTTTTTGGTTTCCCACCTGGTGTCCGGAGCCCACATTGGAGCTCCGACTAAATTCGGATCCCGCACTGCAGGGCCCATTCAAGGATTGCGCTCCCAACAGAATTTTCTCCATACCCAGGGCTCGAACCCGAGACCTCTGGTTAAGGGTGAAGCACTCCCACCAGTGCACCACAACCATGTTGGTAATTTTGGATGCACCTTGATTCTTTTAACCAAGTAATATATTTTTATCTCAATTCTAAAAAGTTACGTTTCATATGTTTTCGTTCCCTGAGCCTTAATCTAAAAGAGAATGTTATTGTTGGTTTAGGAATTTCATATGAATGTCTTTGTATGACTCGATTAGTAGATGAGGGTGATGTTGAGATATTGATCATGAAGGAATACGGAGTAAATAAATCGTGGACATCTTTATTTTTCATAAAGAATTCAAAAATAAATTCTTGGAACGAAATTGTAATGCCCTTTTTCATGACAAAGACAGGAGAAATAGTTTTTAAGATATTATTATGATTAAAACATAGTTGTATACCATTTGAAAAATGAAAATACGAGAGAAACGTCTTTTTTATTATGTCAATATTATTATTTTTTTATTTTCTAACTTAATTTCTATTTTACTGGAGAGTTTTTTTTTTTTTTGGAACCTCAGGATAACCCGCAACCGCTACAACCTCTGCCACATCATCTGCCCTTTGGGTGAGCACTCTGTGGTAAGTACATAATTGATATGCTTTTATTTAGGAATTTTATTATAATGTCAATTCCATTTAAACAGGAAGAGAGAATAATAGGTTCTTTTTATGTATATCATGTAAAACTCTTTTTTGTCCTAAATAAAATATTTTAATTAAGGAAAATTCACGCCATATACACATTTAAGAGTAAATTTTATGGGTTTTAATTTTTAAACATATTTTTAAACAATTCTTACTTATAACAGTTTATTTACGGGTTATGACATATCAATTAAATTTAATTTATTTTAAAAATCAATTTCAATTTATTTAATAAATGATTAATCTATTTATATTTTTATATTATTAATTAATAATATTTAATTAATTTGATTTCAATTCCTTTTTTAAAACTGAAATCATCAGTTACACATATTAAGGGATTTACATAGATTAGACTTCCTTGTTTAATGTTACACTCCAAACCTCCTATACCTCAATCCCACCACCCTCCACCCACACCTATTCAAATATACACGCCATCACCCCCACTACCCCACTTTCACCTTGTCTCTCTCATTTTTCTCACCAACCAACTACACCATTTTCACAATCGTTCCCCACCCGCCTAAATTTGTTGAAAATTCAGCGAATATTGAAAATCAGGCAACGGGTGATTCATCTCAGTTGAAGGGTCTGAAAGAGAAAAAAAATGAAGCAAAGAAAAGGGCGATCCAGGAAAATCAAAAGGGGAAGAAGAGGAAGGGGAGAATTATTGAAACCCCTTCTGATTACGATTTTGATTTTGCTAGTGAAATCAAAAAGAAAAAAAGAAAAAAAAACAAATAGTAGAAGTTGCTCAATTTTCAAAACCATCAACAAGAAGAACAACAAAAAAAGAAGAAATCAGAAATATCAACATCCAAAAAACACAAAAAAAGTTGTTAGGATAAATACTATATTTAATTTATTTTCACATTAGTCAAAATAGTGATTTTTTTATATTACATTATGCTTATTGTTGTTTTCGAAATATTTGTTTGTGTAAAAATTGTTCGAAATCTGAAAAAATGTGTATGAGTCTGAATTTAATGTTTGATTGATGGATATTGTATGAATTTTGATACAATATTGATATGCAAATGGTATGAATTGTATATTAACATTGATGTGATTGTCTCTTAATTGTGTATATGGTATGAATTATTAACTTGGTATGCAATTTGTATGAATTGTTTAATTACTCTATTTTTGTATAAATTTTGAATATTTTTTATATGAAATTGGGATTTTTCCTATTAAGAAGGTTTCTTTTTCAATTTATCCATTAATGTATTAAAATTGTTAAATTATTTTTAGCGTATATCGATAAATTTATGAAAGTAGATTGATGAATGCCATAGTCACATGAAAATGGTATGATGTTTGAATAAAATTGGTGTGAATTTTTTTATTAAATATGGTATAAGGCTATTACTAAAAATTTATCTATATGCATGTGTATGAAACATGAATAATACTTGTATGAACATACTTTTATATTTTTTTTATCAATGTTTTTATGATTTTGATTTATTTTTTATTTAATTTATATGATATAATTTAATTATAACTATCTTTAAACTGTAGTTACAACTGGAATGAAACTTGAATAATACTTGTATGAAGTATGTTTTAATTTAGTATAAATAATTTTATTTTATAGGAAAGGAAGATACACACACAGGTCTTCATATACAAACATGAATGTGCTTGGTGATCTGTTGGTTTTCCTCGGGCAAGAGATGTTTCAACAATTTCTGGAACAAACACCTTTTCGTGTATTTTATGACATGCACAACATAAAGACTCAATGTCAATTATTGCGGCATTTGATGATTCTTGAATCTGAAAATGTCAGAGACGGCATGTTTGTTGTGAAAAATAAATGGTACAGAATTACGTTTTGGAATCAAGGAATTCGCAGCGATAAACTGGTCTTAAATGTGGACTACTTAATGATTTTTTAAGTATATATTTTATCTCTATATCATTACACCATCTATCATAAGCTGCGATGTTATCGCACTTACTAGACCACTATAAAGTACTAGAACATTCATATATAATCCCTTCCATACTGAAAAATCAACATATTTTCTGTTTCCTTAAAAAAAAGAACAATTAGTCATCCAAAGAACATACAAATTTCATCCACAAAAATTCATTATAATAACAAAATTATACACACTTGTCATTATCTTTTCATACAAATATCATTCAGACAAGTACTCTACAAAACATATTTCATACCCACTTATTATCTCTAAATCATTTATATTAGTATCTATCATAAGCTGCGATGTTATCGCACTTACTAGACCACTATAAAGACTAGGAGAATCGTATATAACCCCCTTCATTTGAAAATCGACATAATTCCATGTTTCATTAAAAAAAAAAAAATTAGTCTCACTTTATAAACATACAATTCGAAATACAAATATCATTCAGACAGACAGAACAGTACAAAACAATTTTTATATTCAATCAAAAAATATTTCATACAAATATCATTCAAATAGTACATTCCAAACACTTTCATACTATTTTAATACAAATTTCATACATCAAATATGTACTTTTTTTTTACGAAAATATTTCATTAATGTCACACAAATTTATACAAAAATGTCAACAATAAAATTTCAAAATTAATACAACCTTAAAACACTTATCATACAATTTGTCAAAATTTCAAAAAAAAAAATTAGATTACTGGACATGCTTTCATACAAATTTCATACTTTCTTAATATACATTTCATACATATATCATTAAGACAACTTATTTCATAACAACTTTCAAACTCACTTAATACACATTTCATACAATAAATAATCATACATTACAAATATCATACCAAATAATTCATTTCTAACTCACTAATTACTTCAGAAATGACAACATCTAATATAACACACTAAAATTTATAATTTAATACCAACTTAAAACACTTGTCATACAATTCGTCAAAAATCCAAATAACTATTTTTACATCTTACGAAACACATTTTCTTACAAATTTCTTTCCAATAATTCTATTAAATATTTGGATATACAATTACTTTATACTTTAAGAAAAAAAAATACACAAAACAATCACAAAAACAGAAAATCACTATTATTATACATTTCACAACAGTTAACAAGTAATGATATCATCTTAAACATAGAGACGATTTA
>NW_006239221.1:710394-745931 GCF_000226075.1 Solanum tuberosum
TGGTAATTTTTTAGGCTGAAGAATTAAGAGAGAGAAACGTTGAAGAAAAAAAGGATATGATCTGATTTTTTATTTTATTTTAACTGATTTTGAGTGAATTAAGGATAAAAAATATTGTTAATTTGTTTGGATCCCTTATTTCATGCTAATCATTAACTATCTACAATAAGTTCAAATTAAATTACAGGCCTCAATTTCAGTTTTTTTCTTTATTATTTATAATTCCGTCTTTTTTTAAACTTTCGTTTATCTTTTTATTTTTTTAAAAGATTTTTCCAATTATAAAACATTCTTTTTTTTTGTGAATTTATTATAACCTGAAATTTTTAATGCTATAGCTTGAAAGTCTAAATCTACTGCTATAGCTTGAAAATAGTACTATAATATATGTTATATATGAAATTTACACTAAAAATACTATTCAAAATATTACAACTTTTATTTGTTTTGTTTTTATCTTCCACTGCGCTGGATGTTTTATCCATAATATTTATTGGATATACAATGCATATATTGCTAAGAAAATAAATTATCAATTATGCATGAAGGAAAAAAAGAAAAAGAAAAAAAGGAAATTGACAAAATTGGGGTCTTAATGCCTAATTGCGTGTACAGATAAGTAAAAAAAGGAGTTTCTTCTTGGGAAATTAGTGGATGGTCCAGTGGTCCATGTGCATTGTTGGATTTAGATAGGCATTAAACATAGGTGAATCAAGTATTCAGCTGTCACTATGGACTCACTCACTAGCTAGGGACCCTTCTTTCAGGCAAGGGCGGCTCAACGCACTTAGAGGCCTAAAGCGAAATTTTAATTAAAGGCCTAAAATCTTTTAGCTAAGGCAATTATTATATAAATTGTTAACATTATTCTATAAGTAATAAGTTGACAAACTGCTTATAAACCTTTTTTCTATTGATTTAAAAACACATGAAATAAGTCAATCTAAACAGGCTTGTAATTCACTTTATCCAAAATATGATTTTTACTATTGATTCATATTTTTGATAGAGCTCTAACTTACATATAGTATAAAAGTGGTCTAGAAAATTACAACGCGAGAGTTAGTGAAGAAAATGTAAGAAGACAAAACAACGTTTTTCTTGATTTCTTCTATTTGATTGAAGTTAAGGAGAATAAAATAATATATATTTTTTAAAGAAAAATACATTTGTTTTAGATAATTAATTTTTCTATAAAAACAATTAACACATAATTTATCGTGGTAAAAATTATAGGCCCCTAAAATTGGGGGCCTAAGGCATATGCCTAATTTTTATAAGCATTGAGCCGGCACTGCTTTCAGGTTCGGTGTGATAAGCTTTCGTTATGAGCAAAGTTTGATATAATAACCTTCTACATTGGTAGATGTATTTGTATCATTGGAGATAGAAATATTGAAAACACGTCTTAACTTAATGTGAATTGTTAGTTTCATTCTTGAATTATTGACAACCTTAAAAGCATCCCTCTACTTGACTAACTAAACTCACATGGCATATCAAGTGATCTCTTACTCTTGTAGAAGCGTGAGACTCTTAATAAAAAGCCGAAAGAAGTGTTGAAAACACCCTTAAACTTGGCGAGAATTTAGGGGTGTATTTAAGTTAAGTTAGTCAAGTAGAGGAGTGTTTTTTAAGGCTGTCAATAATTTAGAGATGTAACTAATAATTCACGTCAAGTTTAGAAGTGTTTTCAGTACTTCTCTATTATTGGGTGTACTAGTACACTGCATCAGTGGCTTAAAATGTTATAGATTAGCCTAAGAGAAGGTGGATGGCAGAAGAAAAAGAAATCTTCATTTGTACACAAAAAGATGTAAAAATAATATTTTCTTCTGTTCAACTTGTAAGAAGGCGAGAGATCTCATTTTCTGAAGAACAAATTCAAATTACTACAATTGTTATACAGTTCGTCAAAATAATACAATTGTTATACAGTTCGTCAAAATTTTAAAAAATAATTAATTCAAATTACTGGACATGCTTTCATACAAATTTCATAATTTCTTAATATACATTTCATTCAACAAATAATCATACATTACAAATATCTATATCTTATCGTACCAAATAATTTATTTCTACCTTACTAATTACTTCAGAAATGACAACATCTAATTTAACACACTAAAAATTCTAATTTAATAACAAATTCAAACAATTGTTATACAGTTCATCAAAGATTCAAATAAATTTTTTTACATCTTACTAAACACATTTTCTTACAAATTTCTTTCCAATAATTTTATTAAATTCATTCATAAATATACAATTAGTTTATACTTTAAGAAGAAAAAAAAATACACAAAACAGTTTAAAAACAAATACTAACCTGAAAGATCCCATCTTCCACCATGTTTAATTAGAATTGACACGTAATTGTCCATCTCAATAAAATCAATGGTTCTTCAATGAAAAAAACCTTCAATTACTCGATTGGGTTAACTTTTTAGGCTGAAGAATCAAGAGAGAGAAATGTTGAAGAAAAAAAGGACAGGATCTGATTTTTTATTTTATTTTTAACTGATTTTGAGTGAATTAAGGATAAAAATATTGTTGATTTGTTTGGATCCCTTATTTCGTGCTAATCATTAATTATCTACAATAAGTTCAAATTAAATTAAATGCCACAATTTCAGTTTTTTAAGTTATTGTTTCTAATTCCATTTTTTTTTTACTTTTCGTTTGTCTTTTTATTTTATTTTAAAAGTTTTTTCCAATTAATAAAAACATTTCTTTAAATTGTGAATTTTTGTTATAACCTGAAATTTTTTATGCTATAACTTGAAAGTCTAAATCTACTGCTATAGCTTGAAAATAGTACTATAATATATGTCATATATGAAATTTTCACTTTAATTAATCTTTTCTTCTAGAATTTGGTTATTACGAAAATTTTCTAAAGAAATACTTGTCGTTCAATATTCTTGTGATGATGAAAGAGGTCCGTCAAATATATATAATTTCCGATCGAATTAATATCCATCGGAAAAGCTTCTAACGAGCCAATTTTTGACAGATCTCCCCCAAAAAAGTTCTATTAAAATGTAGGTGGTTTTTAGTACATAGTATAAAATTTAAATTTTAAACTTTTAGAATGCACTTACATATATATATATATATATGAAGTCACCAATGTTACAAAAAAAAATTACTAGTTTATATAGAAGAAGAGATATTGTAAAAGAATATAATTGCTCTTGTAGGTGACAATATTCCCCTGCAGAAGCAATATTCAAAGGAAGCCGATAGTTATTATCTCAGAAGTCACTTTTGTTGAAGGAATTAAAGTTAACTTTTTGAAATAATAACTATTAATTGAGTGATCACCAGACAAACCAACCTTATTAAAAGGTCTAAAAATGAGAAATGAGAATTGTAATAGCGTAAAAGAATGTTTCTCTCAAAATTGTACACCTATATATAATCAGCTAGAAAAGTTACTATCGAACTAATCCATGTATATCGAAAAAACATGTTGCGCCACTTCATTTATCAAAATTTCTTCGCATTGGATAGCGGTGTAGGTTCATTTATTGTTGAAGCTGCAAAAATAGTTGTCTTAAATTGCTTCTTCGGAAATGAAACAATATTCTTGGAAAAACAAGTTGTTGAATTTTTTCCTTTCAATTTGTGGAGTGCACAATTACAATTACGATGATATGGTCTTTGTTCCATATTACCAAATGTTGATAAACTTGCATCAAATAAACACTCAAACACCATCTTATGGGCTGCCATATTAATTGATATCTCCTTAATTTGTTAACCCTGTGTATTCGAAGGAGAGATAGGAATTGAAAAAGACCAGGTTTCACAAATATGAGATAAAAAAAAGTATGAAATAAACAGTTTTTTGAAGAGTGAATTTTGATTTTTTTTTCTTCTCTTTTTGTTGTTGTATTTGTTGTCTAATTATAAGTTGTGGCATATATATAAACTATAAAGTGGAATATTATGATCTGGTGATGTATATTTTTCTTTTAATATATGTTACTAGTACATAAAATAATTCAAGAAAAGTCTAGACTAATGAGTTGTCGAATTTGTGGAATTCTTTTCATTTTGGTCAAACTTTGATGTCTAATTGGCCAACTTTATGTGGAAGTTAGCCTAACATTGGCTCCCTCATTGGTTACTAAAGGAAGTAATTAAGATACTATTTTATTTTTTTATAATCTTCATATGCGGATCAATTAGTGCTCACCTCGACTAATTTTGTTGCTATTCTGCACTATTATAAGTATGGAATAATTCTATTCATCAAGTTTTGAATTAGAAACGGATTAGAGATTTAAATTCTATGAATTTAGTCACTCAAATTTTAAGCATTGGATCTATTGTGTTTTTAAAATTATGGATTCAAGCTTGTCTTTGTTGTGATTTTAATTAAATTTTTACCCAAATCAATTTATGTTCCGTGTGTAAAGTACCAGGTTCAGATGAATCAAACGTCGTACTCTAAATCCACTCATAGTTTGGATAGATGAAAAGAGATTGCCTAGTGCTCTTGAGGTTTTACCTTGATTTAGATTTAAATCTGAATCCTCTTGGAGATGCTTTTCAAATTTCAATACTTTTACTCCCACAATATTAATTATGTGATATTATTTGATTATACATTTGGAGTACAAGAAGGGGAAAAATGAAATTTGTGATCTAAAATCAATGTTAGACATTTTTTTTATATCTATAAATCATCACAGGAAATATAAATTGAGATTTTATTTATAATTAAATTATTTTTAAGATATAAAAAAGATAATATTCTTTTTCTTGGACAATTTTTTTTATATAAATGTGGCACGTCAATTAGAATATAGGTAGTATTTTATACTTAACGTGGGGAACGTTATTTTGAAGAAAAGAATCTGTATGGTTTATTTTCTTTATTTTTAAACTTTATAATATAAAGCTAGATTTTTTGGAAAGCAAAAAATCTGTATACAGCTGGTCCAAAAATGCTGGCTGTTTCTTTTTTGAAAAATAAATTAAAAGGTAGTTGTTCTATTGAAGAATAATTGTTGTAAAAGGGATTAATTTATGTGACAATGTAAAAAATATTTATACCATCAAATTGTATATAAAATAATTACCAATAATTGGTAACTTAATAAAAATAATTAACTGACTTTCTATTAATTGATAAATTATATAAAATACTTTTGTTATTTGTGTCTATAACTTAAACTTAAATTCATATTACAAAAATAGAAGATATTTATTTCTTGGCTTATGTGGCTAGCCTGGGGAGCATGTTACAAACCCCTCACCCACCTCCTTTAGTTGGGTAACCAATATTTGATGACACCTAGCCACACACACACACACACACATATATATATATATATATATAAATATGTATGTGAGTGTATTTATTTATAAAAAATATTTGCTAGAATGTAACTTCTCAATTTGGAAATTTCATAAGATATGCGGGTCCGAGTTGTAAACGCACTAAAGCTTGCATTAAAGTAGACTGTAAATTTACATTACTGATTTTGAAATGTAGTTTTTCTCAACGATAAGAGAAATTTTACTGATAAGAGAAATGTTGTATACTTGGGATCATACAATTGAATTGTCAAGTTGATAATACAGTCAATAAGATCACAATCTTATATGCTTCAATAATTAATTCTCCCTAATTAAATTTTATTATATAGTACTAAAGTACATAGAATAAGGAAAGAAATCATCTCTACCTAGAGAACAATATTTGTGTAAGTACCACCATGGATTTTCTGGCAAGATTCTGGTGTTTGGTTTTTCCTTTTTAAAAAAATATTTTTTGTTGTTGGTGGATATCATGTTTAATGCAATATATATTTGAAATCACAAAATCAACCATCAACCATCACCACCACCACCCCCACCACCCCCACCACAACTAAGAAACACATTCTAATAAATTAAACAATGTTTCACAAGCAATTCCATGTCCTAGAGAGCCATTATTTTTTTTAAGAGTTAATCATATTCTTAACGTGGTGTGATATTAATTGTGAATTAATTTTTCTGTCAAACTAAATTTCATATGCCTAAAGTTCATGAGCTAATCTAGAGAATTACTGGGTGATACTCACATTATTTAAGTACTTATAGTTATAAAGCCCACAAGCTTCTTTTGTGTATGCGTCTACAAGCTATACAAGCGAAGGTAGTTATAGAATGGTCTATTGATGGGCAAAGGCAGTAAGTCGTGCCCCACACCATTACTTCGTCATCTTCATACTCATCTTATTGAACCATTATATTGGCTCTGATATCAGTTGTTTTGCTAAAAGCAATCCAAAAATACTCTTAACATGGTGTGATATGTATATATTGTTTGCTTCAGAGTTTAGACGAAGCCCACACAATTTTACCGAAAGGCCTGACATTTTCAAGAGTATCCTACATTTTATATTTAAAATATTTTTTTAGCTATATCAATATGAGATTGTATTCACACGTCCAACAATAGTTATCTTTTTCCCACTACATTCAATCTTGTGTCAGTGTGTACCCTGTCCATTTGCCCGAACGGAAGATCAACTCTGAATCTGAGATTTTCTACACCAAAAATATTCTCTTAAATGAAGGCAATCATGCATGAATGATTATTCGAATGAAAATTTTCCCCTAACAATAACTTATCTGTTAATTCTTCAACATCTATCGGTTCGGACCAAACGCTTTTACAACGTGAAAATATAAATCAGTGACAAGTTTGGAAACTTGTACTAATTATGTACTAATGACAGTTTTGGGCCCCCAATTTTTCTTTAGTTTGGGCCAGGGTAGGTACTGAATTTGTGTTTAGGGCCGGGTTAAGTTAAAATTGGGCCAGGTTTGTTAAAAGTATAAATTATAGGAACCACATATTATAAGTACTAAATAACATCCTATCCCTTCTAGTTTTCTATTTACCAAAAATCCCTTAAAAAATGATGTTTGCGGGATACATAGCGTTGTGCATGGGATACATTAGGTTTGATACATCCCACATAGCGGAATACATAGCGTTGTGCACGGGATACATAGACGTTTGATTACATTCCACATAGCGGAATATATAGCGTTGTGCACGGGATACATTAGGTTTGATACATCCCACATAGCGGAATACATAGCGTTGTGCACGGGATACATAGACGTTTGATTACATTCCACATAGCGGAATACATAGCGTTGTGCACGGGATACATAGCATTGTGCACGGGATACATAGCATTGTGCACGGGATACATAGCGTTTGATACATTCCACATAGCGGAATATATAGCGTTGTGCACGGGATACATAGTGTTGTGCACGGATACATAGGTAAAATAAGGGATTTTTGAAATAAGTAGGGATAAATGGATATTAAGGTAAGTAAAGGAGTGTAGTTAAGTAATTTGTCCTTGTTAAAATTGTCTCATCCCATTCAATATAAATAGAATGAATGTTCTCTATACCATAATTAAGTTGATATGTTTGTTTTCCTTCCATAAATAATTGGGAAGTTGCAAATTACATTAGCTAGTTAAATACATAAAAATATGCATTGTTTTCAATCCGTCCTCTATCATGAACGTCATGCAAGAGAAGATCTAAGGGATCAGAAAGGTGTTCACAGATCTCTCTTGACAAAAAATTACAATGTATATATAAAGGTTTTTTTGGGCATAATAAATAAACGTATCCTTTAAAGACATCTACGTTCTTCAACGTTATGTGTACACAAGTAGTTACTTACACTCTATTTGGATCATTGTTACCCATTGTATTGTATTGTATCGTTACCACACCTACAATGTTTGTTTTGATTGTTACTTAAAATGTATTGTATTGTATTGTTAAATTTCGTTGTTACGTAACAATGAAAACCCTCATTTTATGGAACAACGATTTGGTGTGTTCCCATTGTTACGTAATTTCTTTTTCCAATTATATCATGACATAATATTTCATAATACTTTTTTACCATTTACCCTATATTATTCAATTCTAATCAAACCTCCTACCCTAGAATAATTAAGGATATTTTAGTAAATTTATAAATTACAATACAGTACGATACAGTTAAACCAAACAATAAAAATGTTATTAAACAACAACAAACAATACAGTATATCCAAACATTGTATCTACGAGAAAATGGCCAAAAGCCCCCCCCCCCCAACCCTATAGTCGGATTCCCAACTACACACTCATACTTCATGGGGGTCCTATTACCTCCCTGAACATTTTTTTTACATATTATCTCACCCTTATTTGCTGACATGTCCACATAAACCAAATATAATAAAATGTTTGTTTACACGCGCTGCCAAGTATTAAATGGACCCCATAACTCTAAAATTTCCCTTAATCTTTTCATTTTTCTCTTTCTTTCTCTAAACCCTAACCTTTTCTCAATCACTCCATATTCACCCCCATTCTCTTCATGATATGAGATTTCGTTCCAATTGAATTTGAAGAACAAGTTTTGAACCCTAACTATGAAAAGCTTATCCAAGTCCGCATTTGCCATTATTTACCCTAACAAAGCAAAAAACGATGAATTTGAAGAATAATTTTTGAACCCTAACTATGAAAGCTTATCCAAGTCCGCATTTGCCATTATTTACCCTAACAAAGCAAAAAACGATGAATTTGAAGAATAATTTTTGAACCCTAACTATGAAATCGGAGAAATTACATGCCCAAAAGCTTCAAGCTTTTTCGAAATTGAAACTACAGTTGAATGCTTTGACAAGTAAATTCAAGTTTTAAGCTGATTTGGGAGAGAATGAAGGAATATACAATTGAAAATTGAGAAGAAAAAAGGAAGAAAAAGAGAGTTTGATTTTGGGAGAGAATGAGATTATACCATTGGGGATTAATTATAGTTGATTTGGACTCACACGTGTACTTTTCTTCAGTTTTTGACGTTTTATTTTCTCTGCTTACGCGCCTAAGGGAGTTGTTCTCACCTTCTTCAACATGTCAGCAAATAAGGGTGAGATAATATGTAAAAAAAAATGTCCAGGGGGGTAATAGGACTCCCGTGAAGTATGAGTGTGTAGTTGGGAATCCGGCTATAGGTTGGGGGGACTTTTTGACCATTTTCTCATATCTCTGCCATAGAGTACAATACAATACAGTACATTATGAAACAATGGGCAACAATGATCCAAACAGAGTGTTAAACTTGTATAGAGTTGAACAGTAGACACATGCATCCTACTTAGCGTCCTATGTGGCAATTTGCGTCCTACATGTATTATATCACGCACGACAAGTTAATGAACATGTTTATATACTATGTCTTTTTTAATCCCCTTGACACAAGACAAGACATAGTCTCAGTGATTTAGAGGGTTCACAATTTAAATTCTAAACACTGTATTTTTTATTTTTCAAACTCTTTAAATAAAAATTCTAAATCCGCCACCCGACACACATGTTTTTTTCTTGTGATGTTAACTTCAATGAACTAAATTGACATTTGGCTCTCTTGTGATTATTGCATGATGCGAAGGCCCCAATGCTTCAGAAGACTTCCAATGTGTCAGTTGTTGTTTTCCAGAAGCATATTTTGTGTTATGTGTTTTATTTATACTTTGACACAATATGCATTTAAATGCACTAGTTTGATTTGTATACCATAATCTTTTTTCCCTTTATAGCGAATTTTAATTAAATTCAAATTCATATTAAAAAATTTACATTAAAAAGGAAAGATCTCTAATAAAACTAACTCTGTATCTAGTAAGATTTGAACCCAAATTTTGAGATCAAAATAAAAAAAATGCTTATCACACAATAAATTATCATTATTGGTAAATACTGTATTATTAGTGGTATTAGGAGAAATATATTAAATCCATTGTAAAAAAAAATACTTCTTCGTCCTAATTTATATGACGATATATAATTAGATTCATAATTAAGAAATTCAAAATTGAAATTTATAATAATTTAATTAAATAAATACTTAATGGCAGACTAGATATATATTCAAATTAAAGTTTTAATGTTTAAATAATTGGTATACTATACTAGTCAACAACTTACAAACAAAATGTGTAACCACTAATAAATATGTATTCACATTATATGAACAATATTCTAATTGCAAAATCTATAGTAGAATTATTTTTATGACTTATAAGAGTAGTTGGGATGTCATGTTTGAGATTTTCTTTTTTTTGATTGATTATTTGTCTTTATTTTGGAATATATTACCACTAAATAGACTGGTTAAATGGGAGTCATCAATAATTGAACATGTCAAATATTGATTTAAGTTTACTAGTATTTCAATTTTACACAAACCTTTCAACTGGCCAGGTGTTAACAGGCAAGCAAATGTGTGGGACCTAGACATTACACTAAAAATAATTTTTAACGACAATTAATTAACAGTAATAGATAAATTGTCGTTAAATATGTATTTTTATTAGTGCAATATAATATAGGATCATATGATTCTCTATCAAGAGAAACACTCAAAAATTTCTTTTCTTTTCTTTTCATCAAGTTTAATTAAATTCAGATTTTTATTTTTTTTAAAATCATATTAAGAATAAAAGTTCTCTGATAAAAATAACTTTGTACCTAATAACATTGGAGTCCAAAATTTTGAGATAAGAAAAAAAAATACTAATCACACAACAATAAAAAAAAATGTTTCAACCTTTAGAGAATTGATATGTTATACTAGTCAACAACTTACAAACAAAATGTATCTCCACTAATAAAAAGGTCTTCACACACTATATGAACAATAATTCTAATTGCAGAATCTATTAGGTGAATATTAATTATTTAAAATTTAAAAGGAGGGAGTCTTCATGCCAAAGCATGTAGCAGGTTAGCATGTCTGATGTGGCATAATAGGACAATTTGATCATTTTAAATAAAATTAAATAAAATGATTAGTTTAAAAACAAAGCATTAACTATTTATTAAGAAAGAGTTTTCATGTCAAAGCAACAGGTCAACATATCTGTTTTGGCATGAAAAGGGCCGTTTGATCATTTTAAATAAAATTAAATAAGATGGTTAGTTTAAAAACACGAAAGAAAATTTAATAATATAATAATATTACTAAAACACAAGTTGTTACAGATTAATTATTTTTCTCTTATATAGAAGAGACAATTTCTGTAAGTTTCAACATGGCTGTTTTGTGCCATATTCAAAAAAGTATAAGGGCAAATTTGTCATTGTCCCTTACAATTAATATCTACAATTGCATTAGTACTCCTCCCGGTAGCCGACAAAACATGCATATACTATATTTTTAGTTAATAATAACATTCTTTATTTAATAGTTCAAGATTCATGTTTATTAATTGAGTTATTATTGAGTATTTTTTTCATTCATTTTTATTTGTCGTGTTTTATTTTTTAAAAGTTGAAATGTAAAAAATTTAATTAATATTTGAAGATGTATTATTTTATTATATTAAATTAATGTGAGAATAGTTGCAATTTATAGTATTTTTCATATAATTTTAGAATATCTAAAATTTAAATTTAAACTATTGACAATCGAATTCAGTATAGCTCTGAAAAATAGTTAATAAATTGACTCTCATAAAAGAAAACATGACAAGTAAAATTAAACACAAAATAATATGTTCTTTCGTAATTTTCGCTGAGCATTTTCTCAATAGGATTGTTTTAGAAGTAGCAAAATAATAGGATTTTGTGTTTCTGATTAGTTTTATATTAGTTTTGGATTAGAAGATACTTTATTTGAAGCTTTGTGTTAGAGGAAGCAGCTGATTGTTTTGTAAAACAATTGGATTATATCTGGTTTGTGGATAAAATGTTAATGAAGACGATAATTCTTATCTTTTAACTATTTAGTTCAGAAAAAATAGTCAATTTTTTTGCTTGATCGAAAACAATCTAAGCAATTTGCCTTTGAGAGCACGATAACGCATACTATATATCCATGTGTTTTCTTCATTAAAAATAATATTTTTTTAATGATTAAGACGACATTACGAAAAGAAAGAGCAAGAGCACAAAAATATAAAAATATACTTCTTTCATTTTGATTTATGTGGTGTATTTAATTAAAGTATACTTTTTTTCATTTTGATTTATGTGGTGCATTTAATTAAAATATACTTCTTTCATTTTGATTTATGTGGTGTATTTAATTAAAGTATACTTTTTTTCATTTTGATTTATGTGGTGCATTTAATTAAAATATACTTCTTTCATTTTGATTTATGTGGTGTATTTAATTAAAGTATACTTTTTTTCATTTTGATTTATGTGGTGCATTTAATTAAAATATACTTCTTTCATTTTGATTTATGTGGTGTATTTAATTAAAGTATACTTTTTTTCATTTTGATTTATGTGGTGCATTTAATTAAAATATACTTCTTTCATTTTGATTTATGTGGTGTATTTAATTAAAGTATACTTTTTTTCATTTTGATTTATGTGGTGCATTTAATTAAAATATACTTCTTTCATTTTGATTTTTATGGTGTACTTTGATTACACATATACTTTTTTTAATTTAAATTTATCTAACTTAGTTTGACTGAATGTTGATATAGATTTTATCACTTTTCATACGTTAGAAAATTTTATTTGAGAAAAGAAAAGTTATGTATTAACAAAATTTGGGTTCATAACTATATGTTTCAACTTTCAATATACATGATCTTGATAAAATTAAATCTTTAAAGTTAAATTCTTATTTTTTTAAAATTTAAAAGTTAAATTATTTTAAAACTTATATAATGATTTTTCTTAAAAAATTGAAAAAATAATATCAAATATAATTAAATGAAAAAGATAAGAAATTCATCTGCTTTTCAAATGTTAAAGGTTGAAAAATATCTTCCTTTTGCTATACTCCTTAAATAATTAAGAGTTTAGATTTTAATTAGGACATTAATGATTATTTATTTTTATTTAAATATAAAATAAATATACATATTTATCTCGATATATGTTGTTTTAACAGAGATATATTAATAATTTCAATTTTAATAATATTGGGCCCGTGTCACGGGCCATTTCCTTCCTCTAGTTACTCTAATAAGAGGGAGTTTTCATGCCAAAGCAAACAAAAAAGTAATTTCACTAATTTAGTACTTAAGATTATTTTTAAAAAAAAAAACTTGTTCACACTTTCATAAGAAAATTTTAAAAAATAAAATAATTGTACAGATAAAATGAGAAAAATATAATTAATTTTGATTTTGATTTTGTAAATTGACAAGAGACAACCATTACTTATAATGTAAATAATTAATATGAATTAAAAAAAAATAATTATTCTTTAATATAATTCTTCCATATGATATATACAATCTTTTCAGATTAACCATGATTCTTTAAACAAATCTTTATTCTTAAATTTACTTTTAAGTATTAAAAATGTATAATAGATTGTCATAATAATAATTTAAGCATATAACTGACAAATTTATTTTTCCTATCTTTTGTAAATAATGTTGGGTAGGTAGAGGGGTTACATTTACATTTGGAGTACACGTTATGATTGTCTGCCACAAAAGAAAAAACACATGGAGTTCACGTTATAATTATCTAAAGGATGTTCGTTTGGATAGCTGATCGTAAATAATTGATAAATATTTTGCTAGATAATATATAAATATTTTTGAGATAATATTTTTCATCTCATTTCATTTTTATAATATTTTGCTAGATAACATATAAATGTTTTTGTAATAATATTTTTTTATTTATTTACTCAAAAATATTTAAAAAAAACTTTTTCTAATTAATTTTTTTTTGGTCGTGTAAGGCAATTTTTTTTAGATAATATGAATTGGAGGACTTATTAATTTTTCAATTTTCTTAAAAAAATAAAATAAATAGTGTAATTCACTAGATTTGACTTAATTACTCTATGACAATGATAGGTGGAAAGTTATTGCTTATTGTCTTCTTTAACATTGATGACACATACAGATTCATCAATTAATGAAACAGTAATGCAATCTTAAATGTGTACCTCTTTTTAAGTACAAAAATCCAAATCAAATTAGAATTGATATAAATTATGGTGAGATGATTGGTTTTTCTTTCATTTAGTTAAAACTTTTGGTTTTGAGTCTTTTGTTATTGAAAAGATTTTGTTAGGAGCCCTCCTCTGTATTCGAGAAATGAATCTTACAATAAAATAAGTGTATTCTAATTTAATTTAATTTTAATATAAATATTAAACACTGAGTAAGAAATAAAAAAAATTAATCCAAAAATTCTTGTCATTTAGTATATTTTGGAGAGTTAAAATTGTACTACTATTATTAATGATACTCATATTTAGATTATAAAAGATTAAGGAATATTCTTTGTTGTAAGGATTAAGAGAGTATGTTCTCGAAAGACATATGGCTCAAATAAAGCAAAACATAAAATTTAAGAAGATATAAATAATAACAGGAGTAAAAAAAAAAAAAAAAAAGATATACGAGACAAAGTAATAAATAAATAACAAAAATAGTACACTTATAAAGTAACAAAAATATAAAAAATAATACTATTATTATTAATTAGAGAACCAAAAACAACACTAACTACTATCAAGAGACGTGTTATTTATACTCAAGTTAGAAGGTTTGTCATGTCTTGTTTGAGCACTTTTCCTGATATTTCTCCTAAAACTCTTAAACGCTAACTTCTCACATTGAGGCATATATAGATATATTCGAATCATTTCAATCCAGGCTTTTCTATTTTATACGTTACGAAGGCCACTTTTATTTTAGCTCAAATATCTTATTTTTAATTATATCTTTCCTAATATGTCATATATTTATCTTAATATCCTTCTTTTCAATTATTTTATTAGAAAAATGCGAAAAATGTGAATTTAAATAACTATTTTGATAAATGAGAATAAATAATTTAAAATGGACGAAGTACATTTATAAGGTCTTTTAATTTCTCAAAAAAATAATCAGAAGTTAACAAATCTTTTTAGATATGCTAATAAATGCCTCCATATTTCCCAAGAAGACTAACATGGTTGTATGGTAAAGAGGTTCAACTTTATCAACCAGAGGTACAATGGAGTACTGATAAATATTCTTTCCTTCTTAATAAAAAAGTCTTGGATTTGAATCTCTTTAAATATGAAATCGTCTTTGTTAGGAAGTACTTTGCTCCTCGATGTGGGATTTTTTTATGAGAACACAAATTTAATGAGACTTCAATGTAGGTACAAGACATATATCGGGTGGGAACCAAAAAATAACAATTCAACTTTCACTTTAAATATGAACTAGAACATTAATTTCAAACCACTTTTTTAATTATATATTCGAAAACAGTAAATTTTACTTTAAGTCCTTTAATTTTTTGAATTTTCAATATTATATCTTTTTACCTTTTGAAAGGAATAATAAACTCACTTGATCTTAAATTAGTGATAAAAAATAAATAAACTCACTTGATCTTAAATTAATGGTAAAATATATACTCAATTGAGTTTGTACCACAAACGAATTGCTCTTTTCTTAATCAGAAATCTCAAATTTAAATAAAAAATGCTTCTCCTAAATAAAAATTTTATACGGTACAAATTCAAATTAATTAAACACTCCCGAATGTCGAACCAATAAAAAAACAAAACAAAAAAGTTTGTCCATCAAGTGGACTCAATAATGAAGGGACGAATGTGACAAGTGACATAATATAATAGTGAAAATTCGAAATAAGGTCGACAAGGGTAAAATTGTCAAATAAATATAATTTTAGTCCTAAAATAACAAAAAAGGGTTCATTATGATTTGGATAAGTTCAAAATTATCACTTGAATATATTCTCTTTTGTCAGAATTTATGTGTACGTGTCACTATCTAGGGAAGTAAATAATTTCTTATTTAATAATAATTTTAATTTTCTCAATCCTTTATTATGCATATTTTGAAACATTAATTATATTAATTTATAATATTTTTTTGAATAGTTTCTAAATATATAATATTTTATTAAAAATTTATACTCGAATTAAAAATCAGAATTGGATGTTTAGACTCTCATTTTTTAGTATTAAAGTTGAAAACTTGTTTTGATAAATTTAGCTCTTAAATTATGAAAAAAGGCTTTAGAATAAATTTTACATTTGAATATGTAAATTTTCTATTTTTTAAAAAATTTGGTTCATTTCTAAAACTAGAATCTAATGTAATATTTGCTATTTTTAGTGTCTGATGCAATTTATTAAATATGTTGCAATTTCTAACATTTTATGAGAGTTCTAAAAATATTTTTGGATTCTCTTCTTTTTTTTTACATTTTTGTAATAAAATGCATAATACAAAAACATCCTTAATTTGACTTCACCTCACATCTATGTATTTCAATTGTGTCCACACAATTAAGTACTTAAATTATAATAAAATTAAATAAGTAAACACATATCAAATCTCATGTAGGCAATGTGCATCTCATGCAATTTGCCATGTAGAATATGTGCACCTTACGCAATTACATGACGCGTGTACCTTAGGACACACGCGCATCTCATGTAATTTGTCATACAGGACAAGTGCGTCTCACGTAATTTGAGAAATATTTTTAAAAAATATAATATACACTAAGGTAGAGAGACTAGTTCCGATATAGGATCGAACTATTTTTGTCTTCTTTTTTTTCACATCAATCCTCCACACTTCAATTTTGGTAAAAAATATTATCAAGTTCCTGTACAAAACCCAAGAAAGAATCTTCCCCAAAATCCATTGTGGCCGTCCCAATATATACAGTTGGGTTTTTTACATCTCTCTGATTCCCTTTTTATCTCTTCCCCTTTTTCTCCTTCTTAAATAGGGTATATACCCCATTTTATGCCTATATAGCACAAGCCACCATAGCTAAATTTGGTGAATTTGATGATTTGGGTCGGTTAAAAATACGATCTTTCTAATACCCTTTTGAAATCTCAGCTCAGATTTGTAAGGTACCCCTTCAATTTTGTTTTCTGTTTGAAGGGTTCTTTAGTTTTCTCTTTCTTGTTGTTGTTGTTAATTGAATCTTGTTATCATCTGTTGTTTATGTTTATGGTGTTTCAGTTATTGCATTGTTGTTGCTGTTTTCTTATGAGTTGCTATGTTTTCTTTATTGTCATTTTCACTTTTCGTAACTACTTTGATTTGTTGTATTCGAGTCTGCTGTCTCTGGAAACAGCCTCTCCATTAGGCAGGGGTAAGGTATGACTCTCCACTTGTGGGATTTCATTTTGTTGTAATTGAATCTTGTTATCGTCTGTTGTTTATTGTGTTTTCGATAATTGCATTGTAATAAAAAAAAATTCATACCTTTTTTGATTTGGTATACTATACTTTGTGGAATTTCATTGGGTAGGTTGTTGTGGTAGTAATTGAATCTTGGGTTGATTAAGATATGTATGATGCACTTTTTAGGTGGGTTGGTAACTGACTTTTGGATTTTTGTGTTTGTTTATACTGCATTGGGAGAATTGTTTAAAGTCCTTTTGTTATCATTGTGTCAGCTTCTTTTTGCCTTACTTTTGGTCCTATCTTTGTTTTTAATGATGTGTATTTATTCCTGAATGTACTTTAAACATTGGGCTGATAAAATCTCATGATTTTCAGTGTATTTACATATACATATTCAGTTATATATCTGAAGTTTCTTTCAGTCAATAGGTTTTTCTTGCTGGTGTATAGGACATACTTATAGGGGTCAAGGTATGTGCATCAATTTCCCCCTTTGATTGCTTCTTTGTTAAATTTTGAAGTTGAAACTTCAAGTTTTGTGAGTGGAAGTCCCAGAAACCCAAAACCTCGTCTGAGCTAGTGTTTAGGACATACTATGACCAAACACTAGCGAATTCTGTGTTAATGCTTCATCTTGTTTTGTGTTATCTGCTCTTAGTAATTAAGTTTTAAGTTGTCTTTTACTGAGTGGTGAACTGAAAGTTGTATTGGTTCTTGTTGTTGGGAATTAGAATTTGGTTTCTTTGAGATTTAACACGTAATTTTCGACAGTTAGTTTGATTGTTAGGAACTTGTTCTGGAATTGAATTCCAAATGGGGATTGGTTTTGGTCTTTTGGTGTTGTTAATTGAGAGTTCAACTTGAAATAGACTTCAGTTTGGAAAGGTAAACATCATTGAGGTGTTGCTGTTTTATAGTGGAATAATCTATGGTGGCTTCATTGATTAAGGAATTCCTTGCTGTGATTGAGGAGTTTCCTTTGCCTCCTTATTTGTGGTTGGATATGGTTAGGAAATATTAAATTTTTTCTTTTAACTTTAAACTTAACTGGAGTTGAGAATTGTTACAAATCTCGAGTAGAAGGCTCTTTTTTTTTTTCCGAGTAGAAGGCTCATGCAATTGAATTGAATGAAATTTTGCACTGTTGCTGCTGAAATCTATATTAGTAGTAGTTGTTGTAGATCAGACTTATTGAGACTGAACTAAGTTTGAGTCTGGTTTTAGTTTGGAAAGTATTTAGTTCCACTGCTGTTTATTTTAATTAATGATTCTGGAGCTGCAAGGTTTGAATGAATCAATGCAGTAAAAACTTTAGATATGAACCATATATATGATATCCTAAACTTTAACGAAGTGTTAAATTTTGATTCCAGTATCTACGTGCAGTGTGCTATTTTCTATGAAAGTTTGGTCACATCATTATACTTGTGAAAATGTTCTTTGCTGTACATTGCTCCAACTAGATGAATGCCATAAGTTGAGGACTGATAATACGAACACCTTTGTTGTTAACTTTCTTCTTGTTGACATAGTCTATGTGGTGTAACATGTTCAGTTTTAATAGATCTCCGCAGAGGACTTTTCCAGTACCTCCAGTGTATCACTTGTATTTACTGAAACAAATCTACCGCTTGGCATTTGAAATCCCTAGATCCATGTTTATAGTTGCCTCCTCCTAGCTAGTGACACTGATAAATTTGTTTGAGCTGTGCATTTGTTGTTCTGTTTGTCGTTTTATGTATAAAGACAGAGTGCTACTAACTCTATCTGGGCTTATCATGATTTAGAATAAGCCAATGGCTCATATGGGACACATTAGACAGTTGGACTCATTTGGCTTGTTATTGAGTGACGATTTTATAAATCTGTTTTTCAGATGGATACGCAGAACCCGGAACATGGACGTGTAATTGAGGTAAGTGTTGACATAACAGGTCAAGAAAAGGGGACTAAAATCTGTGGTTCAGCACCGTGTGGATTCTCAGATGTTAACACCATGTCTAAGGATGCACAGGAGAGATCAGCATCCATGAGGAAACTGTGCATTGCAGTTGTTCTCTGCATCATTTTTTATGGCTGTCGAGGTTTGTCGGAGGTATTAAAAGCCAACAGTCTTGCAATTTTGACGGATGCGGCTCATCTACTGTCAGATGTTGCAGCTTTTGCAATATCCTTGTTTTCACTCTGGGCATCAGGATGGGAAGCTAATCCACGCCAGTCCTATGGTTTTTTTAGAATTGAGATACTTGGGGCATTAGTTTCTATCCAAATGATATGGCTTCTAGCTGGGATCCTTGTTTATGAAGCCATTGCCCGACTTATACATGATACAGGTGAAGTTAAAGGCTTCCTCATGTTTGTGGTGTCTGCGTTTGGATTAGGAGTGAACCTCATCATGGCACTCTTGTTAGGTCATGATCACGGCCATGGACATGGACATGGACACGGTCATGAACACAGTCATAGTCATGAAGAGCATGCTCATAGCCACAGTGATCATGAACACGGCCACGGTGAGCATACACATATACATGGAATTAGTGTTAGCCGACACCATCACCATAATGAGGGACCTTCGAACCGAGATCAACACATCCATGCACATGACACTGATCACACTGTGCCTCTACTTAAGGATTCCTGTGAGGGTGAAGGTGTTTCAGAAGGTGAAAAAAAGAAGAAGCAGCGGAATATAAATGTTCAGGGGGCTTATCTTCATGTACTAGGAGATTCTATTCAGAGCATAGGGGTCATGATTGGAGGAGCTATCATATGGTATAAACCAGAATGGAAAATCATTGATCTAATTTGCACTCTCATTTTCTCTGTCATTGTTCTTGCCACAACCATTAGGATGATTCGGAGTATTCTTGAAGTATTAATGGAGAGCACACCGAGAGAAATTGATGCAACAAGGCTTGAGAAGGGGCTTTGCGAGATGGAGGAGGTTGTTGCAATCCATGAATTGCACATTTGGGCGATTACAGTCGGGAAAGTACTCTTGGCTTGCCATGTCAAGATTAAACCTGATGCCGATGCTGACATGGTGCTGGATAAGGTTGTCGATTATATTAGGAGGGAATATAACATTAGCCACGTAACCATTCAAATAGAAAGAGAGTAGTGTGGAGGTAAAGTTTGTTTGGCTGTTGTACTGGTCATTTGCTTCTTTATTCTTTCGGATATTTGTTCAAACGGAAAACATCATCTGGCTAAGCGGTTCCAGTATCCGTTTCGTTTTAGTAAATCATGGTCTTTTAGCATGTTGGCTTGCTTTACTTCTCTCCTTTGTCCATGAAATCAATATCCTCAAGTTCAGTTTATGTTCTGTTTGGCTCTTAATTACAGCATAACACCATGGTTTGAAATAAAGTTGAGGTATCTAAGTATATCGTGTCCTTTTCATTCCGACGTTAATGTATGAGATGAAGAGTCAGCTTCCAATATTAAGTTTGTTGTTCCTCAATTGCTCAATGATAGACGTCAATTGTAAACCAATTGGTCATAGATTTGAATTCTACTTGGAGAGATTGTTTTAGTTTATATAGCTATTAGTACTTTTATAACTCGTACTATTTTATTTGAAAGTGAAATCATCCTTTACTCTCCACATGTATTTGAGGGTCATAGATGATTATCAGAGAGTGAAGGTTTGGGACTCAGACCACGATTGACTAGGACGGACTGTACACTGGTCTACAAATCGTAGATCCTGTCAATAGAAGAGGTCTTCGAGATTGATCAAACACTGCCTTCCACGAAAGGACTCCATGAGTCGTATAAGGGGCTACGATCCATATATCATGAGCCGTAGATATTATTGAACCTACTTTTTTTAGATTTGCTTTATTTAGGATTAGATGTCTATAAATACTTTTCTTAGGCTTTATTTTTTATTATTCATTCGTTTTTGGAGTTTGAGAATTATTAGCGAACTACTTTTGCTATAATTCTTGAATTCATTGACTTATAATATAATTTTTTATCTTTGATTATTACTTTGCAATTCAATTCAAGATTTTGGAATTCAAACGTTTATTTTGTAAGTTCATGATTTTTTTTAACTCAATTATTATGAATTGTGATCAAATAGTTATGAGTAGCTAATTCACTGGGATTATGGGAATTGGGAAAGATGAAGAATTAACAATGTAGACCTAATAACTAGTAATTCTTAAATAGTGTTCATGCATGTATTATTTTTCTGTCCGCTTTGATTGCTTTTTAACGGAGTCCTACGTTAGAACATGCCTTATTCTTACTCGCCGGATTAAGGGGGTAACGAATGGGAAAAGAGATTATGCAACGAAGATTTGAGGTTATTAACCCCATCTAATAGCTTGAACGGACCAAGGGATAACATATTTGGGATCAAGGGTAAGGGTTAGTTTATATAGCTATTAGTACTTTTATAACTCGTACTATTTTATTTGAAAGTGAAATCATCCTTTACTCTCCACATGTATTTGAGGGTCATAGATGATTATCAGAGAGTGAAGGTTTGGGACTCAGACCACGATTGACTAGGACGGACTGTACACTGGTCTACAAATCGTAGATCCTGTCAATAGAAGAGGTCTTCGAGATTGATCAAACACTGCCTTCCACGAAAGGACTCCATGAGTCGTATAAGGGGCTACGATCTGTATATCATGAGCTGTAGATACTGCCGAACCTCCTTTTTTTTTAGATTTGCTTTATTTAGGATTAGATGTCTATAAATACTTTTCTTAGGCTTTAATTTTTATTATTCATTCGTTTTTGGAGTTTGAGAATTATTAGCGAACTACTTTTGCTATAATTCTTGAATTCATTGACTTTTAATATAATTTTTTATCTTTGATTATTACTTTGCAATTCAATTCAAGATTTTGGAATTCAAACGTTTATTTTGTAAGTTCATGATTTTTTAAAACTCAATTATTATGAATTGTGATCAAATAACTATGAGTAGCTAATTCACAACTAGGGTTATGGGAAAGATGAAGAATTAACAATGTAGACCTAATAACTAGTAATTCTTAAATAGTGTTCATGCATGTATTATTTTTTTGTCCGCTTTGATTGCTTTTTAACGGAGTCCTACGTTAGAACATGCCTTATTCTTACTCGCCAGATTAAGGGGGTAACGAATGGGAAAAGAGATTATGCAACGAAGATTTGAGGTTATTAACCCTCATCTAATAGCTTGAACGGACCAAGGGATAACATATTTGGGATCAAGGGTAAGGGTTAGTAAAGCATACACTCATAGACGGACCAAATTACGTGGTGAAATTCACTTATTTAGGTTCCCATCCACCTAGCTAGGTGATACATAACTTATCGATCTTGCATGGTAGACACTAGACAAGGTTACTACTATAAGGTTTACTGAGTTAAGAACTCGTGGGGTCTTCGATTGATTTTACAAAAAAAAGAAAACAATTCTGTTACTTTGATAATTGTTACTTGCAATCATTTCAATTAATATTTGTTCTATGAAACTGCCTTTACGGAAATAACACGACTAAGAGCACAAGTAATAACAATTAAGCTAAGTTTGAACCTCATTTCTCGTGGGATTAGTTGGGGTCTTTATTTAGACAACGATTGCTTTATACTTTTTTTTGGAGGTGATCAAATTTTGAAGTCATTGCCGGAAGTAAGACTTAGATTAGATTAATTGTGTTATTTGACTATTAATCATTATTTACATTTTTGTTTTTGTTTTTGTTCAATACAACTTTTTCTTTCTGTTCATACATGTTGAAGTTCTAGTACATGTTAAATGTGCGGAGTCAAAACATACTCCTAATTCTATTTGATCTCGAAATCCAAAAAGCTCTTATGCGTGTGGTAAGACCGGTGGCCTTCAAAATCAAGAAGGAGTCGCAGAATGGACAAACAAGAGAATAATCAGTCATATCTTCTTTTGAGGTACCCAAGATGCACCTCAGAATGTTCATAACAATCAACTGACAGTGAGAGACCGCCCTTTACCTCCACCCAGACATAGATCCAAGATGTGCACAACTCAAAATTAATGTTCAACAGAATTCGGTACGTGGAACAAGACAGAATAGTTACACTACTTTTATATTCAAACTCGGTATAACCTCTGGATACAATTGTTTGCTATTTTAATTTCCAAGCAACGATAGAATTGCCAAGTTTAATGAGATTACATGTTCTTTTCTATCATAAACAAGATACATTTCTTACTTTGATAATAACTTTACCTCACTATGAAATGATTTTTTAGTTCTTTTCAATAAATTAATGGATTAAAACAAATAGTGTAGTATCATTAATAAAAACATAAGTCTTTAACTTTACATAATATAATATTATTGCTAACAATATTTATATTGATCAATATTAGATCAAGTTAATAGGATGTTAATCATTTATTTGCAATATATATTATTGGATGATGTTGTATGAAATTTAATTTACTAATATGAAGGTGTGGATAGTTTAATTCAAAATTCTAAAGTATAATCTAATATAAAAACTACGCACTTTTTTCTGTAAAGTTTTTTTTTATTATTTATTTTTATTAGACTTTTATATAATTTAAGCAAAAAGAAACTACAAAGATCCTTATTAATTAAAATTTAAGGCTTCTTTAGCCTCTCCTTGAGTCACCCTTATGTTAGACGTAGAAAATGAACCATATTTGATTGATGGAACAAGAGATAATCACTTTTTGTGACAATAAATTTTCATAAGATTAGAGATATCTGATAATTGTCTTGTAATCATTTTAATTTTTTCAACAAAGAAAAAGAAGAAAGACTTATATTCGGGATGAAAAGACTATTGTATGTATCATGTGTCATATAATTAAAAAATGTAACTAGTTATTACTATGTTGACTAGTTTATCTTTATAAAGTTATGTATATTTGAAACTTTGTAATCGCAAATATTTATTTATTAGGGTAACCACAATCAAAGAAAGATATCAATTAATTAGGTTAACCACAACCAAAAAAAGAGATCAATTAATTACCATGGCTATGCCTATATATATATATATAGTTGTAGCCCCGTGTCTACAACTACCTATATCGAGAAGATAACACCTTTCTATCCACTATGTGTTTCCCTCCGATGCTAATCTCAACCATCTTAACATAATAATTATTATTATCTAACATCTTAACACCGTTCATACGATTGATACAAAAAAGAAAACCCCTCCTATTTGTGTGGCTACCAACTCCATACCGTACCCTAAATCAAATATATCACTATACTCAAACCCAAATTCATCCAAATTTACAGTATTATATCTACTTCACCCAAAGATTACGTTTGGGAACACTCTCTAGTGATGGGTTTGAAAGAATCAAAGGCATCATGCGAAAGCTTATAGTTGCAAATCAGGATAACATAAATCAGAAGACAAAGAAAAGCATAGTCAAGTGACCTATATATTGAAAACTTAATTAATATAAAAAAGCATAAACATGTTGGGAGAAAATCTCCCCCTATACAAAACTCGGTTACATTGTGGATGCTCTTGCCGTGTTTTTTGGTATGAGAAGAGGAGTATTCCATTTATAAAGTTCCAAAAAAAAAATCTAAGGAAAAAATAACCAAATATATATGGAAGACAATTATATATATTTTTCTTTTAGAAAAAAGTAAAAACAATTATTGTAATGTTTTGACTTTTCTTTGAGGGAAAAGTAAAACTCGAATATGGTAAAAAAATCAGGACAAAATCATAACATTCCGCACTCATTGTCATGAGGTTGTGAAATGAAGAGTCCCCTTACTAAGAGTTTCGATAGATAAACTACCATCTATGTATTCTACTTTGATTGATATTTTTTTTCATTATAATTAACCTAATTATGCAAGATTAGTGATAAAATAATATGAAAATGTTACAATCAAGAAGAAGGTTGGAGGTAGTTTGCAACTTACTTTGTGTGCTTCTTGCATTCCACAACATATTCCCTTAGTTAATCTGAAAAACAAAATTTATGAAATCATCAATCAACAAATGAGCGAACTGTCCGTTTTGACGTGTGTTTTTAGAGAAGATTCCTTTTGGTGTTTAGAATTCAAAAGATGTCTGTTTTTGTGTCGGACTCCCTAGTCAATCTAAAAAACAAATTTAGCAAATCATCAATCAACAATTATATGCATTCCATTCATATATATTCCATATCGGCACGAAGGTAGTTGATTTTTTCTCTTCAAAAGTATATAGTGTTATTAGTTGATAGTATATTATTGGTATCATACAATTCTATATGTTCCTAAGGGCTAAGAATTAATTATTGTTTGTTTCAAAAAAGTATTTTATCTTATGCATATATTATTGTCTCAACATTTAAAGGTGCAGTCTAGTAATAAAAAGATGAATGTAAGTTTTTGGTGGATCATGCGGATCGACTCGATCCGAACCTAATTTGCTTTATTTAATTTCTTAAGAAAAGATTTAAATAAATGGATAAAGTTGTTTTTGAAAAGAAAAAGGAACGGTTAAGAAGTTGTAACTGTTCAAACCTAAAATGAGACCTCTTCTTTTCAGAACCAATGCACGATAAAACGTGAGAAAACATGGAAGACGTGCAAAAGAAAAACAGAGAAAACCAAAACGTTGTCCTTTTTGTCAATATTCAATCGACACACTTGCAGACACTCAGTTTGTGAATAAGAACAATCTTTTGTTTCCTTATGATTCAAAGAGAGAATTGGAGCAATTCGTTTTTGATAGCGAAATCAACATCAACAATTTTTCATTGCAAGTATTAAGGTACACATCTTGTTGTTATTCTTCTCTTAAATTTCTTTCAATTAAATTACTTGATACACATTATTGAGTAAAAGTGATAGTCATTCGTATAATTAATCAATGAAATTATAAAGTAAATGTCATTGTCCAATTGCTAAACAACTTGGCATTTGAGATATCCAAGATAGTTCAACGAAACTAAAGATAATAAGAAGTTGAACAAATTTGACTTTTTGGAATAGTGAAAATGTGTGTGAGAAACATGTTTAATTATTTAATCCTTAATTAAAAGAAAATTCTTCGAATTTCTTGAGTATAATTAATTAATTAATGGATTATAGGATCATCTTTATATAGAGTTGTCATTTGTCAATAATTTTAAAAAAATCTTACTTGATATCTTGATTTGATCATTTCTATTATTATTTTTATAATAACTAATAAGGGAAAAAAAAAAACTTATTTAATTTAAATTCAATATTTAGAAGAGGTTTGAACTTTGCTTTTGATCGCATCAATGTTTCTTATATTCCTCAGACTAAATTATTGAATATTAACGTTACACGATTAATATTGTACATTTATTTTTTAAGCATAATTATTTAGTAATCTAAATTCATTGACCTTCTCAGATTTTAATTTGTTTAATTTTAAGAGTTCAAAATCAAAATCTTTAACTAAGAAAGAAAAAATCTTATTGATTTCATCAAAATCTTTAATAGTTATGTTGTACATCCAAATTTTACTATTTCCACACTTATATATTGTTAAATTTATTTTATGAAAATTAGCAATTAAGTCATAATACCTAACATAATTAGTCAAAATAACAACACCTTTTAAAAATATTTATTTAAAATGGTAGAATGACAATATTTTTATAAAAATAATATGTATTCAGATTTAGTATTTTAAATTAATTTTATTTATGGAAAGAGTCCTATATTGGACCAAAATATATACCAATAACCGTTTAAAGTGGAAAAAAAAACTAATACCATTAACCTTTTCATGTTTTCATCACCATTCACGTTTCTTCCCCACATTTCATGTTTCAAGTTTAGCTTTCTTCAAGGTGCTAAATTTTTGTTCATCAAGAAATTTTCTTTATTGTTAAACGAAATCTCTTTATTAATTCAAGCAGATTTCTCGGTTGGCAAGGTAATTTCCATCATCCATTTTGATTTTTTTTGTTTGATGTTTAAAGCACCGATTCTAAACCTTACGAATTTCCAGTCGAATTTTCCATTTTTTTATGTGATTTTGTTTAAATATTCATCATATATTTATGATTTTCAAATTTTTTTCAAATTTTTTGTGATTTTATTTTAATTTTTCAGATTTTGTAGATTCTAGAAATTCATATATATGTTTATTTTGTTTTGATATTTAATACATTTTAATATTTGATAATATCGAAATTTGCTTTTAGGGTTTTAGATTTTGGGGAAAGCATCTGATTGTCTACAATGACTGATTCAATCAGAATTACTAGAGGTATATCAAATAATATTCAAAAATTTTGGGGAATTTTCCTCATTTGATTTGTGTATTACCCAAGGGTTGCTCGAAAAAATGACCAAATAATATTCAAAATTTTGGGAAATTTCCCTCATTTTTTGGTGTGTTAATATACATTAGTTTTTGTATTGCTATGGAACCCTTCTAAAGTTTTCCAATCCTGATTTTATTAATGTAAAAACTCTTGAAGTTTTGGTTCAGTGTTTTTAGTTAATATAATTTTAATGTTTTGATGTTCTGGTTTTATATTCATGTGTATATTGTACAGGTCTTAATCATTTTGCAGGTATATATCCTGCATACTTTGGTTACAAAATAGTACGGAACATAAAACATCAAAAAATGAAAAATCCAATATTTAATTGTATTCAGAATTTATCACAAATTTTTTACGACTCTATCCCTATGTTGTTATTAATTACATTAACTTTCTGGGATACAAAATAATTTCTGTATTTTAAAAAACAAAAACAGCTTCCATAATGGGATACAAAAAGATTGTATGCATTCAAATAAAAAGAAAACATCTATGAAACTAAAAAAAAATCAAACACTTTCAAGCGTTATGCATCATATATTGGATACAAAACATCCAAACAAAACATTTGACCGGATGTGTGTTTTATAAGCATAGCCTGCTGTGTGTTTTATAATCACTGTGGCAATCGTGATGTAGTAAGGTAAAAGACATTTGGCCGGATGAATTATGGTTGGTTTTCTAAAGTTATGAAGTTCTAGTTTTATTATTGTAAAAACTCTTGAACTTTTTTTTTCTTCATAATTTTAATGTTTTATATTTATTAGTAATAAGTCATTTTTTGGTATTCATGTGTATACTCTCTGCAGTTTTAATCACAGCAGTATTAGCAAGATAAGTTTGATGAAAACATAATATATAAAATTGCTATGAATACATTATAAGAAGGGAATACAAAATGATATTGAAATACATCATGATGTTTGGGATACTAACTGTTATTGAAATACATCATGAATTTTTGTAATATAAACTTATCCAGAGAAATAGTAAGTATAATTTTAAAGTCAAATAATAATAATATAACAACACTTGATATTGAAATATAAATACAATTTAGTTTGAATACAAGTTATTGTATTTGTTATGTTTTTCACCAAAAATGTATTTTCAGTATTATTTTATTTTACTACTAATTTGTATTTATATTTTTTTGTGACTCATACAATTTTACACATACAATTTAAAGTAAATACACGTTAAATACAACAAATATAAAATAAATTAATAACATGGATATGAATACATTTCGAGTGAAAACATATACAAAGAATTCCAGGATAGTAAATATATAAAACAGAGGGCATTAGAATTTGGGAAACAATTCCACTCTAATAAGATATAAAATTGAAGCATCATCAACTAAACAATACACGGTCCATTCCTACACGAACGCCTATTGTGCCCCTTAAACCCACAAGTACTACAAGAATTCTTGCTCTTCTTCCCATATAGCTCGTTGTACGCCTTGTCACGATACTTCTTGGATGGCCTTCTAGGTAGCTTTTTGTGCTTTGGAGGCCGCACTATGTCATCCTTAATATACCCAGGTACATTCCACTCGTTTTGATCATGTAAGGGAGTAATTGGAATGATGTATGTATCCAACAAGTTACTTGGCTTGTACATGTCGGAACAATATGGTCCAACATCAAAATGTTTCTTCTTTAAAACGGCCCAAGCATGCGAACATGGTATTTTATCCAATTGAAACCTCTTGCAAGTACAAGTTTTATTTTCCAGACAGACAATATAGGTTCTACCTTCGTGATGAACACTGTACACATAATTATTTGATGGTACAATCTATAACAAATCAGCTATGTTATGAACACTATACATATAAAAAATCAGCTATGATATATAATGTTGATAAACATATAAAATATAACAACATACCTTCATACGTAATGATGCTTCTTCATTAGAAACAAGCATCTCTTGAGGTTTACCACAAAGTGTGGTGAAAGTATGTGAAGCAGACATATGATTTTTGAAATTCCATCTTGCAAACATCTGTCTTACTTCCTCAAGAAAATCGTATACTGGTAATTTCCTTGCTTCAACCAGACAAGCATTTATGCACTCAGCTATGTTTGATGTCATAACAAATCCTCAATCAACTGTTGCATATACCCTAGCCCATTTTTCATAGCCTGCCGATTTCAAGTAATTCTTTACACGAACATCAACTTGTTCAACCTTTTCAATCGGTTTATAGAATTCATATTGTTTGTACGCCTTTTTCATTCCATAAAAAACTTTCGAAAGACTATTATGTGACTTTTTAAATAGTGTTTTCACATTTTTTCACATATGCCAAGTGAAGGCATAATGAGGGACTCCATCAAATACCCTTGAAACTGCCTTTATAATACTCTTGTTTCGATCGGATACAACACACATGTTATCTTTAACTCCATGAGCTACTTTAAACTGTTCAAAAAATCAAGTCCAGGATGCATCATTTTCCGAATCAATAATGCCATATGCTAGCGGCAATATATTTCCTATACACAGAACATTAATAAAATTATTACTTCATAAAGAAATACAATTTTAAGTATCGAATCAAATTGCATATATTATAATTCGAATACCTGCTCCATCAACAGTACTCGCAGAAACAAATGTACCATTATACGTTCCCGAGATGGCCGCCATCAACTACGACAATTGGTCTACAACACTCAAAACCTTTTATGAACGGGAAGAGAGAAATAAAAAGATACAGAAACTGATTTTCATCGATTTTCTTCATCCTTATATGTTATCCATGGTAGGTAGTGTCCAACATGTATAAGTAGCTCGACAATTTACTATAAGATCCAGATGGTGTCCCACTTAAAGAAATTACAATTTTTTCCTTAGCCTTTCATGCCACTGCGTAGGATACATCTACTCCAAGAGCTAGGCTGACATCTTGTTGTATATCCTTTGGCGTTAACTTCCTTTTATGATCAACTAATTTGGGTTGGATCATACCTCCAATAAGATTGCTTGTTGCCTGTTGTTGATCATACACCTTATCTTTCAATGGACATGTTTGCTCATCTACAAATTTTCTAATTCTAAACATTCCAGATTTATTGATACTTGACGACTTCAACATCCATCCACATTTCTCAGATACACAAACAAGTGTATAACTGTTTGAATATTATACTATTAGAATTAGTATAATACAAATTAAATGTTGATATTATGTAAAAAAAAACATATTGAAAATACAATTATAAGAGAAATCCAACCCAAATACACATACCATGTTTGACTTGATCTGTTCGTTCTCCATTGGAATCTATGCTCAATTGCGTATTGCGTCATCACAGCTTTTAAAGTTTCCTTGTCCTTATAAACTTGATCTTCCAATACTACCTTATGTTTGGTGTTTGTAATAATGTCGCAATTCATGTAATCGCTATTGTTCGGCACACTAAGCACTTATGCTTGTGTATCAACTATATCTCCTCCATCTATTCCACACATTTCAAATCCATCTTCCAAAAAATTTCTATCAGCCAATTCACAATCATTCACAAATACGGATACACATAGAGGATACTTTGCCAATTCCTTGTTATCTTTCTTCAAAATTTCAATTTCAAGAATCAACCAACGGAAAAATTCGTAGCCCAGGTGACTCACAGCCTCCCTCACCCTCACACCCATGTCGTTGTGTATTTCCAAAGGTGCATTACTATCCTCTATTTTATACCTAAGTTTCACACTATTGAAGCTCAAATCAACACAAATTTTCTTAGAAACAACATCTAATAATTCTCTAAATGTCGCATATTCTTTTATCACAATTGCTTCTATAGTGTAATCAACGTAGCAATTATCTTCGTTCCACCTCCCAGCATGCATGACTAGAAAACTAATGCTTCTCATAACTACATTAACAAATATATATTTGATAATCACATATTTGCGGTATTCTAAAACAAAAGAAAAATTGTATCCAATAATCATTTACATAAATGTAATGTGCGCTCAAACATCAATAGCTTCAAAAAGAAAAAATATAGAACACGCACTCATGTTTAATATTTAATTAAATCCAATATTTAATTGTATCCAGAATTTACAGAAAGGCAACAAATATTAGTATACAATTCTTAATTTATTTATGATTTTTAACCTTTTTAAAGTTGTATGCATACATTAACACCAGCTTCAAAACAAAAAAAATATACAATTTCATATTGTTAATATTTACATTAAACATAATGGGATACAAAAAAGATTGTATGCATTCAAATAAAAAGAAAACAACTATGAAACTAAAAAAGAATCAAGCACTTTCAAGCCTTATGCATCATATATTGAATCATGTGCTTTTTCTTGATTTCAATGAAACTGACGTCGGAATTTCAATAAAATTTCAAACCATACAAAGATTTCACCGATTCAAAATAAACAACAAAAAAAAATACCTGATGTCGAAATTTCTTGTATTCAATGGAACTGAAGAAATTATAGTGGTGGAATTCGAAAACATCCGCTTTAAGACTATGCCGAATTCGATTCGAAGAAGCTAGGAATATTATCAATTGAATGATTAGGAAGACAAAACTTTTTTTGCAATTTTTTTTTTTGGAATTATTAAGAATGGAAGAGCAAAAAAACGCTCCACAGAAATAATGGCAACATCCCCGCTTTTCAAAACGTAACTGAATAAGTTTTAAAATCGTTTTTTCCTTTTTTGATGTTTTATGTTCCATGTTTTTTTCTATTTTATTATTAAGTATTTGTATTCTCTCAAATTAAACAAAATAAAATAAATACATAACTCATCCTTTTAACAAACTAAAATATTGTCATTTTTAATAAATAGTTAAAATGTTGCTAAGGAGTCCTACTAAAGACTAAAATATTGTTGTTTTGCTAATTTTCCCTAATAAAAAAGAGCTTATTTTAAACATTCGAAATTCAATAATAATCGCTTTGAATTGGCATCAAGCCATCAAGTAAGCCTAAAAAAAATAATTTTCTCAATGAAAATATTTTTCTTTCTTAAATTATAGAGATGCAAATGTTATGATTAAATTAAAAATGATTGTATTCGTCATAAAATGTAAAGACTAAAGAGCATGGAAAAGAAAAGGACTCTTGAAATGATTTAATCTTATGTTAATCTATAAATACACCGAATCGTCATTAAAAAAGTTAGGGGCATTGCAAAACACTACTTTATCGAAAAAAATCTACCTTTTAGGTATTAATACATTAAGTTAATTTATTTTTATTTGAAATAATAATGGCATAAGTTAAAGCTTAAATAAAACAATGAAAATTCATATATCCTATACTAAAGTATTTTGGGACAAATGCATAGTTTATTGTAATGATCATAAGAAGATATTTAAATGATCTTTAATCTCATCATCACCTGTTTTACTTAAATATCATTTTACTTTCATGGCGGAGTTAGCAATTTCATGATCGACGTTTAAAAATTGCACAACAAAAACTTATTTTGAAAAGTGATTTCTTTTTATTGCTACTGAGATTCGAACATGTGTTATGTCAAAAGTGTTCAAAATATGTTATTAAATTATTCTGTGTATCATTTTACTTATATATATACTTATTTTTCTCCAATAAAAAATGTCCAATTGAATACCCTGACAATCACGTAGCTCCGGCCCTGTTCTACCTATTGGGACAATAACTAAAAACAATAGATTAAAAAAAGTACAAATGTTTCTTCTTTGTTTTGTTTTTTTCTGAAAAAACAAACATAAAATATTTTGAAATAAATTGAATTAGTCAAAGCAATTAATATTAGGGACCGACCATTTTTTGTAGTACCAACTCAAAAGTTAGTGCTCACATGTGCTGTGCTACTTTCAGTACAACCTGGAAATGTTCAATTTATGTGTAAAGTAGGGCTTGTAATATTAGATTCAGATCTTGATTTAAAAATTAGGTGAAATTAATTAAAATTATCTCTAAACAACAATATTTAAACTAAATAAGCACAATTAAATATTACTCCCTCTGTTTAAAAAAGAAGGGAAAATTGTATATAATAGCAAACTATTAATTCAAATTAAATGTTATAAATATAGTTTGATTTAATTGTACCTCATAGCAAACTGTCGTTATTTCACCTCTCTCCTGGTGAATCTCGCTCGCCACTCTCGTCTCTCCCTCGCCTCTCTCATTCTCTCCTCGCCTCTCTCATTCTCTCCCGTCGCCTCTCTCGTTTTTTATACAAACGCAAGTGTATAAAGCGAGAGAAAATTGTATATATACATATATTTTCGTTCCCCTCTCTCCCCTCTCCCCTCTCCCAGATCTCGCTCGCCACTCTCCCAAATCTCGCTCGCTCACTCGCCTCTCTCACTTTATACAATTGATCTTTTTGTATATGTATACCAAAGCAGATTATACAACTGCTTTCTTTTGTAGATGTATAGCCAAATATACATATTTATGTTTGCTATGGAGCGCAATTATGCAAACTTTGCTATAGCATACAAATATGAATTTTGTGTTTTCTATATGTGAAAGTTGCTCAAAAAAGAATGACCCCCTTTTCCTTTTAAGTATGTTTAAAAAAGAATGGCCTCTTTCTTTTTTTGATAACATTTTAATTTCAACTTTTCACGTGACATGTTTAAAGGCCACAAGATTAAAGGGCAATTTTGTACATTTGACATAAACTTTAATTTAGGACCACAAAATTCAAAAGTCTTCTTTATTTCTTAAAATTTGTGTCAAGTCAAATTAGGCCACTATTTTTGAAACGGAGGGAGTAAGATTTTTGCACAGATAACCCCTACTTGATAGGGGTGTGCATCAATCGATTCGTTCGATTCAATTTTATGTATTATTGATTTTGTTTATCATTTTTTGGTTTTTAAATATGCTAAATCAATAACTAAACCAATAACATATATATTTTTTAATCAATTTTTGGTCCTTTACGGTTCGATTTTCAGTTTAACCAATAAAAAAATGCTTATATAATAAATATATGGTTTTTCCAACAATTTAGCTCAACAGGATAATAATGTAACTAAACCAATAACATATATTTTTTAATTAATTTTTGGTCTTTTACGGTTTAACCAATAAAAAAATGCTCATAAAATAAATATATAACTTTTCCAACAATTTGACTCAACAAGATAATAATATAATTTTACATAATGCTCATAAAATAGAAGCACTAATAATTAACACGAATAGTTAAAGGCAAAGGTAATACTTAATAAGGCGTTGATATTACTATTTAATATTTATGTATTTTTTTAGGTTCGATTTATCATCTATTCAATTTTCGAACACCCCTACTACTTGAGATTAGTATTTAATTCGCAAGACATGAGTTTAATTTTTTTTTACCTTCTCAGACAACATTATGTTAAATATATTATTGTTATTATAGAGTCAGTAGAATATTTATGGAAAAAAATAACATATGGAATAGTTAAATTGCTACCAAACTAAGCCGAAGTACTATAATTAAGGAGAAAAATTCTTATTACTAGTATTGACCTTATAATTTATGTGTATGTGAAAATGTGCCACTTAAATAGAGTCAAACTTAAGTACTAAATTAGATTTAGCTAGCGTTTGGCCATAGATTTCCAAATATTTTTGACAAATATTATTTGGATGAAAATTTGGGTGAAATTTTACCATGTGTTTGGTCATAGTATTTGGGAAATATATTTCACTTTTTTAGAAAATATGATTTATACTCATAAGTTTTAAAAATTATCAAAACAAACCATAAGTTTGTATTACAAATCAATTGGATCTTCATTGTAACAAATAACAAGTAGTGTCCATGACACTAGAGCAATGTGGTTGTTTGGAGTGAGTGCAACAAGCATCATTCCATATAGGGGTATACATGACCGAGTTGGTTCGGGTTTTTCAAATATCAAATCAAATCATTTGTGTAAAAATTTTAAATTTATAAACCAAACCAAACTAATAAAATTCAAATTTTTTCGAGTTTTTCAACCTTGGGTTGGTCCGGGTTTTTCAAATACCAAACCAAACCATTGCGTCGAATTTTT